>NC_051327.1:7848575-8059807 GCF_015220235.1 Choloepus didactylus | reverse complement strand
AAGACTCCCTTTCTGTTTTTGCTGATACCTTAAGTTTGTTCTCTGAATCTGATCAATAGTTTCCTCTCATTTCACTCTGTCATTCTCTGTATTGTTTTGCATGCCTGTCATTTTAAAAGTGTACTAGCAAAGATCTCTAGTTCTCTTCTTAAAGCAGTCTTCCTTTAAGAGACTGTTATATACTATCTTTCTGCTGACTTCCTTTCTTTTCAAGCTCTGTTTCCTTTTTCCCCTCAACTCAGGCTTCAGAGATTTTTCTTTCCTGTTCTTTTTATACTTTCAATAATTTTCATGATGTTTTTTGAGTACACTCTTCTTGTAGAATAAGACTATGGTCAACAGGGAGCAAAATGGATTTTTGATATCTTTGCAAAACATTCATATATAATTAGGCTTTTCTTCTCCTCAGATCCTGATATAGGGGTTATAGCTAATAAATTTTAAAATAGTTCAGTGTTTTGCATTAATGAATTAAAAATGGATTTTAATAATTTATTATAAGAACTCTTTATAAATGGTGCAGTATTAACTCTTTTTACCATGGATGTCATAAAATTTTTCTTCATGATTTTATTTACCTAGACTGCAATTTAGTTAGATTGCTTTCAGACAATTTTAGATTAAAACAAATGAGAGTATTGTAATGTATAGATTTGTGTTTCCTATATGATAGAACAGAATATCTGTTTAAATAAAATTATTAAATAATAACCCTTAAAGAACTTGATTTTTACTCATTCTGTTCATTACTGCAGATTAAAGAAACTCTTAAAGATGACAAGAAAGGAGTTAAGTGAATATGAAAATGGAGAACTTAGTTTCCGTGGAGATTTAAAACCCAAGCAAATTGAAAGGGATAGTCAGATTACTGTGCTAAAACTTCAGGTAATTTTTAATTAGTTTTGGGGCAAAAACATTTACTTTTGGGAAATATAATTCACTCAATGCTTTGAACCATTAAATAAAGTTTTTTCTATTAATTTTAGAGACTTGATACCAAGAAAAAGACAACCTTTTTCCTATAAAAAGGGCATAGTGTTGATTCTTTGGTTTTGAACCCTGGCCAGTTATCTAAAACCAAGCTGTACATCATTATAAGACCCCAAATCAAAAGCATCAAATCATTTTTTTGTAACAAGTTTATTGAGATGTCATTTAATGTACCATACAATTCACCTATTTAAAATGTACAGTTCACTGTTCATTGGCTTTTAGTATATTCAAGAATTGTACAATCATGGCCAAAATCAGTTTTATAACATTTCCCTCAACCCAGAAAGGAAACCCCGTACCCTTTCACCAGCATCTTCCAATCTCTTCTCCCCTCCCCTGCCAGTCCTAGTCTACCAACAATCTACTCTCTGTCTCTACAGATTTGCCTATTCTGAACATTTCATATAAATGGAATCACACAATATGTGGTCCTTTGTGACTGACTTCTTTCACTTAGCATGATGTTTTCAAGGTTCATTCATGTTGTAGCATGTATCAGTACATTTATTTTTATTGCCAAATAATGTTCCATTTGTGGATTTAACTACATTTTTTTATCCATTCATCAGTAGATGGACTACCAGGTTGTTTCCACTTTTTGGCTGTTATGAATAATACTGCCATAAACATTTATGTACATGTTTTCATTTCTCTTGGGTATATACCTGAAGAGTTGAATCACTGGGTTAAAATGGTGACTCTGTATAACATTTTTAGGAACTATCAGTCTGTTTTCCAAAGTGGCTGAACCATTTTACATTCCCACTAGCATCCTTGCCCAGAACTTATTATTATCGGGTCTTTTTTGATATAGACATCCTAGTGGGTGTGAAATAGCATCGCATGTGGTCTTGATTTGTATTTCCCTGACAACTAATGAAATTGATCTTTTCATGTGTTTAATGTGTTTATTGGCCATTTGTATACCTTTTTTGGAGAACTGTGAATTCATATCCTTTGCCCATTTGTTAATTGAGTTGTTTTTTATTATTGAGGTGTAAGATATATATCGTAGATACAAATCCCTTATCAAATATGTGATGTTTGCAAATATTTTCTCCCATTCAGAGGCTTGCCTTTTCACTTTCTTAATGGTGTCTTTTGAGGCACAAATGTTTTTAATTTTGGTGAAACCAGTTTATCTTTTTTCTTTAGTTACTTGTGCTTTGCTGTCATATTTAAGAAATCATTCCCAAATCCAAAGTCATAAAGATTTACACCTGTGTTTTCTTCTCAGCGTTTTATAGTTTAAGCTCTTAAATTTAACTCTCATATTTTGAATTAATTTTTATATAGGGTTGAGGTTTAGGGATCCAACTTCATTCTTTTGCAGGTGAATATCCAGTTGTCCCAACAGTATTTGTTAAAAGAATGTTTTTCCCCCCTCGGGTGGTCTTGGCACCTGCTTTGGTTTCCTAGGCTGCTTAAGCAAATGCCGTGAAATGGGTCAGATTAAACAATGGGAATTTATTTGCTCATGGTTTTGAGACTAGGAAAAGATCCAAATCAAGACATCATCAAGGTGATGCTTTCTCCCTGAAGATTGGCATTTTGGGGCTGGCTGCCAGTGATCCTTGTTTCCTCTGTCACATGGCAAGGTCCATGGTGGCATCTCCTGGTCTCTTCCTTATCTTCTGGGTTTCTTTTCAGCTTCTTGCTTCCTGTGACTTTCTCTTTTTCTGGATTTCATTCTGTTATAAAGGACTCCAGTAATAGGATTAAGACCCATTCTGGCTGAGGTGGGCCACACCCTATCTGAAGTAACCTCAGCAAAAGGTTCTACTTACAATGGGTTCACACCCACAGGCATGGATTAACTTTAAGAGCATGTTTTTTCTGGGGTACATACAGCTTCTAACCACCACCACACCCCTGCTGGAAATCAATTGACTATAAATGTGTGGTTTTATTTCTAGATTCTCAATTTTATTTCATTGATATATATATATATATATGTCTAATCCTTATGCCAATACCAAATCAGACTTTATGAGAACTGTTTCCTAGTTATCCTGCCTATTACGATTTGTCTTATGTAATATTAAAAAGTCAGTGTGTAGTGGAAGGAGCCTATGGCCAACTTAGGTCTTTGCTGGCTCTTTGACTTGAAGGGAAGTCAGGCTTATTTACAATACAAAAAGATAGAGTGTGTCCTTTTCTTTCCTCCTTTCAGGTCTTTAGTTTCTTTCCCCAGTGCCTCTCCCTTCACTCCCATCTCCATCAGCTCTTAGAGGATCTGCTGACTCAGTCTACTGTTCACTTCATGATCTTTTATTACTAACTCCTTATAATTCATATGCTCTTCCATAGATGTCACCATCTAAGGAGGAGAAGATTAAGTCTAAGCTTTTGTCCTTAGAAATCTAGCTAATTCATCATCTTATAATTCACAATTAGATTCTCTTTTGATCTGGTTCTTGAGAGTAACCCTGGAGCTGATCCTGGACACAGCTTTAGGTGGACTCGAAGGCTGGGGCTGGAATCACTTGGAGGTTTGTTCACTCACAAGTCTGGCTGTTGGTACTGGCTATTGGCTGGAATTTAGTTGGGGCAGGCAGCTGGGAGGACACCTACCTGTGGCCTCTGCTTGTGGTCTGAGCTTCCTCACCACACGGAGGCTGGGTTCCAAGGGCAGGCATCCTGAGAAAGAGGGCCAGGCAGCACTGTATTGCCTTTTCTCACCTAGCCTTGGAAGTCACACAGAATCACTTCCTCCACATCTCATTCACCAGAATCAATGTGACATAAGTTGGCCAATATTCTACCCTTTTAATGGGATGGATATCAGAGAACTTATGAACATGTTTTAAATGTTCCCACATGAAAAGTAATCATTTTTACTCAATACTCCCCACAATCTCAATTGTTCTGGCATCCAGCCCAGGCTCAAAGTCCAAGATCTCCCCATCTTAAGTCTAGAGGG
Organism: Choloepus didactylus; assembly: GCF_015220235.1. NCBI lineage: Eukaryota > Metazoa > Chordata > Mammalia > Pilosa > Megalonychidae > Choloepus > Choloepus didactylus. The sequence continues at coordinate 8,055,891 of NC_051327.1, read as the reverse complement.
GGATGTGGTGCCTTAGTTGTATACATCCTTAAGGACAGTTCTTGATATGAACACTTCAGAACTAAAGAGACAAATTGTTACCCACACATTCAATGTTCTTCTAATCTGCTAACAACCCTACCATTGACAAAGAAGAAAACTAGGGGGCTCACAGCAGTCTCTAGTCCATAGTAATTCTGAAATACAACCAGGTGTATGTTGTCAGTTGTTTGATTAGGCCTCAGTCATCCTAATTATGGGAATGATTCTCCATAGCACTTTGCTGTACCCTCTGGGCTCTTTGTTCTCCCTTTTTGTCTACATGAGAAATAACCTGTGTTTGCAGCTGAGTAGTTTTCTCAGCCTGTTTCCTCCCCGTAGAACTGCCAAGGCCCAAAGGCTTCTTTGTGTGTGTGTGTGTGTGTGTGTGTGTGTTGCCTTGGTTCCTTTTAGTCCAAGCTAGCAAGTAGTGTTGGTGCTGCTCCATTTCTCTCTCTCTCTTTTTTTTGTACAGATATTTCTTTTTCTTTTATTATTTTTTACTCTTTTTTTAAACCTTATTTATTGAGACATTAAAAAACAAACAAAAAAACATTTCAAACAAAACAAAGGAATAAAAAAAACACATAACCTAAAATAACTACATTGCTTCCAACATGTTCCTACCACACTCCAAGAAGATTGACAAACTATAACCAAAGGAAAAAGAAAAATAACCTAAAATAACTACATTGCTTCCAACATACTCCTACCATACCCTTAAAAAATTAACAAACCATAGTCATTCCTGAGCATTCCCATAACAGTAAGATTATCCTCCATAACTTATCTGTTTTTGTTAGATTATCATTTCCCTGTCACTCATTGCTATTGCTAGGTCCCCTACATTCTACAATATAAAACATTTATTTTACATTTTTCAGAGTTCACCTTAGTGGTAACATACAATATCTCTTTTTGTGCCTGGTTTATTTCACTCAGCATCGTGTCTTCAAGGTTCAGCCATGTTGTCATATGTTTCACAACCTCATTCCTTCTTACTGTCTGTCGTGTAGTATTCCATCGTGTGTATATACCACATTTTTTTTATCCACTCATCTGTTGAAGGACATTTGGATTGTTTCCATCTCTTGGCAATTGTGAATAATGCCACTATGAACATTGGTGTGCAAATATTTGTTCATGTCACTGCTTTCAGATCTTTTGGGTATATACCAAGAAGTGAAATTGCTGGATCAAAGGGTAACTCCATATCTAATTTTCTAAGGAACCACTAGACTGTCTTCCAGAGTGGCTGTATCATTATACGGTCCCACCAACAATGAATAAGAGTTCCAATTTCTCCACATCCTCTACAGCATTTGTAGTTTGCTGTTTGTTTAATGGCAGCAATTTTAATTGGTGTGAGATGGTATCTCATTGTGGTCTTAATTTGCATCTCCCTAATAGCTAGTGAAGATGAACATTTTTTCATGTGTTTTTTTTTTTTAGCCATTTGTATTTCCTCTTCAGAGGAATGTCTTTTCATATCTTTCACCCTTTTGTAATTGGGCTCTTTGTACTATTGTTGTTGAGTTGTAGGATTTCTTTATATATGCAAGATATCACTCGTTTGTCAGATACATGGTTTCCAAATATTTTTCCCATTGAGTTGGCTGCCTCTTCACCTTTTTGACAAATTCCTTTGATGTACAGAAGCTTTTAATTTTGAGGAGTTCCCATTTATCTATTTTTTCTTTCATTGCTTGTGCATTGGGTATAAGGTCTAAGAAGCAACCTCCTAATACAAAATCTTGAAGATGTTTCTGTATATTATCTTCTAGGAGGTTTATGGTACTGTTTCTTAAATTGAGGTCTTTGATCCATTTTGAGTTAATTTTTGTATAGGGCGTGAGGTGTAGGGGTCCTCTTTCATTCTTTTGGATATGAATATCCAGTTCTCCCAGCCCCATATGTTGAAGAGATTGTTATGTCCCAGTTCAGTAGTTTTCAGGACCTTATCAAAGATCAGTTGACAGTAGATCTGGGAGTCTATTTCTGAATTCTTAACTTGACTCCATTGATCAATATGTCTATCTTTATGCCAACACCATGCTGTTTTGACTACTGTGCTTTCAATCATACTCTTCTCTGAGTGCTTTCAGCTTCTCCCTACCTCCTGGTCCCAAAGCCACTCCTAGATGTTTTAGGGGTTTTGTTTTTTTAATGGCAGCACCCCATGTTTAGTATCAATGTCTGTGCCAGTCATTTACTGCTGCATAATAAACCACTTCAAAACAGTGGCTCACTTGGCAGGTGAACTCGCTGCCCTCCCCCCTACCTGGGATCTGACACCCAGGGGATTAAATCTCTCTGGCAATGTGGAATATGACTCCCAGGGAGGAATCTAGACCTGGCATCATGGGATGGAGAACATCTTGACCAAAAGGGGGATGTGAAATGAAATGAGATAAGCTACAGTGGCAGAGAGATTCCAAAAGGAGCCAAGAAGTCACTCTGTTGGGCACTCTTATGCACAATATAGACAATGCTTTTTAGGTTCTAATGAATTGGAATAGTTAGCAGTAAATACCTGAAACTATCAAACTACAACCCAGATCCCTTGAATCTTGAAGATGTTTGTATAAAAATGTAGCTTATGAGGGGTGACAATGTGATTGGGAAAGCCATATGGACCACACTCCCCTTTGGGCAGTGTATGGATGGGTAGAAAAATGGGGGCAAAAAAAAAAAGGCACTCAGTGTTTTTTTCACTTTAATTTTTATTCTTATTATTTTTGTATGTGTGGTAATGAAAATTTTCAAAAATTAATTTTGGTGATGAATGCACAACTATATGATGGTACTGTGAACAATTGAATGTACACTTTGTATGACTGCATGGTATGTGAATATATCTCAATAAAATTGAATTAAGAAAAAAACAGTGGCTTAAGGCCACCACATTTATTTTGTTCATGAAGGTGCAATTTAGCCAGCTCATTTCTTACCCGCTTGGCATCATATATGTTGACTTGAAGACTTGGGGCTGGAATCCTCTAAAGGCTGGTTTGCTCACATGTCTGGCAGTCAGTGCTGGCTTTTGTCTGGGACCTTGGCTGGGGCCAGCAGATGGCTCAACGGAGGGAGGACTCCCCATGGGGCCCCGGCTTCCTCACAGCTTGGTGGCTCGTTTCTAAGGGCAGGTTTCCTGAGAGAGAGTCAGGTGGAATTACATTTTTTGCCTAATTTTGGAAGTCATACAGCAGTTTCACCACATTTTGTTAGAAACTAGTTCCTAAAGCAAGTCTATATCCAATGGGAGGAAATTAGTTTTTCCCTTTCCGTGGGAGAATTGTCAAAGAATTTGTAGATTTTAAAACCACCAAATCCACTTACCTTTTCTTGTCAAATAATTATTACATCTAAAGGAAAGTGATTCTTCCCAACTCAGTACAACTGAAATTCCAGCAAGTTTTATTGTTGTTGTTTAGTATGCTTCCTTATTCTGTAGAAAGTACCAAGGATTACTACATAGTGCTATTGAATTAAGGTATTTCCTAGTAAAAAAAAAAAAGTCTGGATCATCTCACTTAAGTTTTATACTGGGAAATGTGATTGCTCCTTAACTCTGAGAATCATTTTTCTTTGGAATGCTATTCAAATTAATGTAAAACATTTGCATTATAGCATTAGGATCCATATTGTACAAGATTCATTAATTAGAATTTTATTTTCCAAGTCTTATTCTGAGAGCCATTTATTGGCTCAGACCCAAATAACTCAGTATGATGGGAGTACCTTTTATACTTAAAACATCATTAGAAGTTATGGGACATTAAGCTGGGGAGGGGAGTACTAAGAAACTTTCTGCCTGAAGGTGACTTATAGTCATTTTAAGAAGGAAAAACATGAAACAATCATAAAAAAAAATGAAAGACAGTATAAGATCAAGTACAAAAGTTGTGTGGCAAAGATGATGAGGGTAAAGAATTTAATTTTGTGATTCCTTGTGTTTTTAACCTTGTTCTTGATTTTCTGAGTAATTCAAGGGTCCTTGCTCTAAGAATCTACTACAGTACAGATAACATTTTATTGCAGTTGAATATATTTCAAGTTTGATGTTGGTGTGAGTTAGACTGTTCTCAGCCTACTTCTTTCATTACCAAATTGTATTATTTTGTTCATGCAGATTGATGATCTTATAGCAAAACTTGAAACTTCATCTTCAAAATGCCTACATCTGTATGCAAAAAATCAAGATCTTCAACAGGAGTTATTGTCTGTGAGAGCAATACAAAAGAGATGTGAAAAACTGGAGAAGAATAAAAAGAAGTTGGAACAAGTAGTAGTAAACCTCAGAAGTCATGTAGAAATGAATATGCTAGAACTTGGTCGAGTAGAACAATATAAACAGGAGATTGAAGAAAGAGCCAGACAGGAAATAGTAGAAAAATTAAAAGAAGTCAATCTATTTTTACAGGTTAATTTACTTATTTGTGATGTGCTTTGATTTGTGCCATTGTAAATTATATTTTGGATTTATACCTTGCGTATCTTTCCTCTGCTTCCCTTACAGCAATTTGTTTTATAGATTTCTAGAAGGAAGGTGGCACGTATGACTCACTTTAAATATTTCAGTTTCCACCATTATCACTAAATTGGTCTTTGGGAATAAAGATTCTCATTAGAGAATCACTTGATTATTAAGACCAGTTGGCATAAAACAAGACCATTGGGGGAAAAGAAAAAATCATGATTTAAAAATTGTACTATACTTTTGGGTTACTCTTAAGTTATATTGCTCAATTTTTACAATTTTAAATTGATTTTATTTTTCTTTGAGTTATCAGATTACATAAGCACCAATATCAGAATGATTCAACTTTTTTTATGGTTCACATTTAATTCAGCTGACATTAATGTGAATATTTTAAACTTCAGCTTTTATCACATATTTAAAATTGCTTTCTCAATCATTGATTAAAAAGACTAGAAGAAAAGAATACACTATAATTATTCAGGTTATAATTATTTTTATTATGTATTCTTTTAATTTGATTTAGATACAAGCAGCATCTCAAGAAAAGTTAGAGCAGTTAAGGGAGAATAATAACACTTCAATGAGACAGCAGATGGAACTCAGAATAAAAGATTTAGAATACGAACTTTCCAAAATGAAAATTTTCCAAGAAGATTCTAATAAATCAGAGCTGGAAAGATACAAGCACCTGTATCTAGAAGAACTAAAAGTTACAGTATTGTCAAAGAAACTAAATGAGTAAGTCAAAACAGAGAATCATAGAATATAATTATATATATATTTTTGGATGCTGGGGTGTTGGAATGGCTGGAAGGAGGTAAATGACATGGTGGAACTGTAGCCTGTAGCATCCCTTAAGATTTGCTCTATAGCTGCTCATTGAATTGTGCCTTGAAGGTCTTTACCTTTCTGTATATACCTTGTATTGTAGAATAAGGAAAGAACTGAAACTGTGGAACTGTAACCCATAACAGTTTTTGAAATTACATATATGACTGCGAGCTGTACATCAAGAGATGACACCTTTCTGTATGTATTTTATATTTTACAATAATGGCAATGGCTGAAGTTGTGGAACTGTGACCCATGATTTGCTCTCTAACTACTTGTGAAATCATGCAATGAATGTTATCACTGTTACGTATACATGTTAATGTTCACAATTTTAAAAATGCAAAAAAAAATTTTAAAAGACGGGGCAATAGAGGCTAGTGCCTGAGGCATCATACATGAGAATGCAGCCGGAAAAGGCAGAGACCCCAACTTTCCAAAATGAAAATTTTCCAAGAAGATTCTAATAAATCAGAGCTGGAAAGATACAAGCACCTGTATCTAGAAGAACTAAAAGTTATAGAAAATAAATTTAGCTCATTAATTTGCCTCTAAAGTATACTTTTTAGTGAGCTAGGTTTGTGAGATTAGTAGGAAGTAAAAACTAGTTTGACAGTATAATTTGGGGAAATTATGTAAGTGAATTACCTTTAAAATGTTAGTCTAGGATAGTTTGTATCCTCCCCCCGCTTTTTTTTTTTTTTTGGTTTTACATGGCTTTATTATTTTTTTCCTTAGTATTCTCATATAGTGAGCCTCGTATACCAGTATTAAAGCAAAAGTATGTTTTGTATTTTTAATTAGAGATGTTGTAGGTTTACAGAAAAATCATACAAAAAATACAGTTTCCCTATATCCCACTCTTACACAGTTTTCCCTATTATTAACACTTAGCACTATTGTGGCTCCTTTGTTATAATTGATGAATCAATACAATTAGAATTACACTGTTAACTATTGTCCATAGTTTTTATTAGGGTTCACTATTTGTGTTGTACAGTCCTGTGGTGTTTTTAAAATTTATTCTAATAACCTATATACAACCTAACATTTCCCCTTTTAACCACATTCAAATATACAATTCATTTGTGTCAGCCACATTCACAATTTTGTGCTACTGTCATCACCATCCATTACCAAAACTTTTCTATCACCCAAAACAGAAACTGTACCAATTAAGCATTTATGCCCCATTCCCTACCCCCACCCACCCCCTGGTAACCTGTATTCTAGTTTCTGACTACGAATTTGTTTATTCTAATTATTTCTCATCAGTGAGATCATACAATTATTTGTCTTTTGGTGTCTGACATTTCACTCAACGTGATATCTTCAAGGTTCATCCATGTTGTCGCATTATCTGAACTTCATTCCTTTTTATGGCTGAATAGCATTCCATTATATTTACACACACACACACACACACACACACACACACACACACACATTTTGTTTATCCATTCATCAGTTGATGGACACTTGCGTTGCTTCCATCTTTGGGCAATTTTGAATAATGCCACTATGGACATCAGTGTGCAAATACCTGTTCAAGTCTGCTTTTAATGCTTTTGGAGTTAATAGTGGGATTGCCAGGTCATATGGTAATACTACACTTAACTTTCTGAGGAACTGCCAAACTGTCTTCCACAAAGACTGCACCATTTTACATCCCACCAACAATGAATGAGTGTTCCTATTTTTCCACATCCATCCCCATACTTGTTATTTTCCTTTTTTTAATAGTAGCCATTTTAATGGGTTTGAAATTCTATCTTGTGATTTTGATTTGAAACAGTGTTTTTGAAGCTTTATGATTTTGACAATGATGTTATTATGATATTGCTTCTCAGCACTCTCCTAAATAGAAATATTAATGAGTTTGTTTGTTTGTTTAGAGTTTAACTATTTTTTGAAAGATAGCTTAAACCCAGAGAAAGGGTCAAGTGCTACTAGTATTCTTGGCACATTCTGGCACTTGGTAAATGAGCTTTCCTTGAGTGTGAGCTTTCGTGTGGTCACTAGAGGGCGCGCTGAGACCAGCCGTCCTTTACTGCTTTCCCCCTCTCCGTAAAGGCGCATCTGTGAAGTAGGGAAAAGATGAACGTAGGGCCAAGGAAAGTGTAATTCAGCCTCAGGGCTGTGTGGAAGACAGGAAGGGCAAGTCTCACCTCCAGTGCCTTGATAAAAAGGTATGGAGATGTTTTAGTTCTTTTGGATCAAGACCTCAGCTTATTATTCTCCCCCAGAGGTTGTGTAACTCTGTATTATTCCACAGTGCCTCATGCTTAATTTCTGTAGGGTTGTGAGTGAAATGAACAAGGGTGGTTTGAGCAAATGCTTGAAAATATGGTTTTCCTGATCTGTAAACCAGTTTCCTCAGTACAAGTGTTTCTATTGGCATCGAGACTCTTGTCAGTGGAGCCACTCCAGAAGGTGGCCATTGACAACACTGAGAGCCTTTTCTCCCCCTTCCAGCCTTCACTTGAAGTATTTGTTGGTTAGGAACCCCCTAGAATGTGTACTTTACTAAAACAATTTTAAAGCTGTAATTGTATTTAGTAGGTATGCTCCGTCACATTTCAGTGTTACATCACTGTTTAATGGGCAATTCTGCTTACTGTTGTGCAACTTTAAAAGTGTACGTCATTGAGGCATCATTTAAGGAAAAAGGAAATCCTAAGCATTTGTCTTTTATAATCATCACAGGACTCAGGAGCAGCTAGCAGAGACCACCACCAAATTACTCATGGAGAAGCTACGGAACAGATACTTAGTCAGCCCTCTTACCGTGACACCGGTCCTGGAGCCATCATGTGCTGGAAATCTTAATAATCATTCAGTGCTCAATAGAAATCTTATTCCAAGACAAAATGTAGTAATTCCTTCCTCAATCCCACGGCCTTCAAGTAATAGCATGGAGACCTTCTTCACCAAGGTTAGTTCTGATATCTTTGTCCTTGGGTTTCAGGTTTCTGACATAATTCAAGTTTCAAATTTAGTGAAATACTGTGCTTCTTAATTACTCAAGCACCTTAAGTTCATAATTATTTGTGTTTACAAAGAAAGGATATAGAAAATTTACATTCTTTTTCAAGACCCTGAGTGTCTCATTTTCAAGAGATAGCCATTGTTAACTTTATTTAATAAATGTAACTAAACCGACACATTTTAAATTTCTTGAAAAGCTGTATTTAGATTTTGAAAAGTACTGCCTAATAACCAACACTTGGAGATGTCTTGATTTTCTTTCTTGTTGATTTCAGGTTGGTTGTTGTTCATAACCTTTTTAAAGTTGTCCTGCACCATCTGAACTTTTCTACCCTAAGCACAAGTGAATTATTGGCATCCAAATATTTAAACACATGTGGGTGCTTATTATTTAAAGGAATCCCAGATAAATCCTTTTAATTAAATAAATGTGTGACACTAAGTATATGAATTTTTATTTTTAAGTTAAAATTTTTGTCATTTTTTACATGAAAGTAAATCCTTAATTGACATTTTACTTACAGCTTTTTTATCTAAATTTTTATAAAGTGTGTCTATTGCCCAGGCAATTACACCATATTTTTAAAACAGTTAAATCAAGCAAATGTTTGAGTTTTAAGAATGAAATTCACTTATAGTTCTACATCTTGCCATCACTTGAATGATTGATGGCTATAAGGCAGTGATATGAAGAATATTTTAATAGCAAGGAAAATAGTAAATAGTTATTAAAATATCTATTTCAGTGTATATCAGGTTATTATTTTGATAGTATTTTCATGATCTTCTACTCTAGGGAAGAGTAACATAGGCCATTGTTAAATGAAACCTAGACTTTTTTTTGGCTTCATGTCATTACAAATCAAAGAATTCTTCTGCACCCTATGCTACTTTTCTCTACACTAGGAAGTGTCTTAGCCTTGCTGCCAAATATCTTAAAAATGAATAAATTGACTATTTTAGCATGTAAATGCAAGATCTTAGCTGCCTGATATGTTTTCATCATTTAGTTAGCTTAATTTCATTTTACTTTTCTGAAAAAAATGAGAGGGTTCAGGGTCTAAGTACTTCAAAGTCATAACATTGGATTATTGGGTACAGATAAGAAAATGAATGTCAAATACTTTTTTTTTTAATTGTTAAGCATGATGCAAGCTTAAAATGTTCTCATTAATTCTCACCAAAAAGTCAGGTGATGTATTGTTTGAAAGAGTATGTAAATGCAGAAGCAATGAAAGAGAAGGTACTTGAGGATTTTTTTCCCCTTAATTTTTTGGGGGGCAAGGAGTTTTACTTTTTAGTATTTCTACATAGGTTGGAAATAATTTATTTTAAACTTAATGTAGTAGTTCAAGGTATACATGGTCCCCTTGTAGGGCATTGGTTTGCCAGATCATGCTAGATTTAATAAGAGAAATTAAAAAGAACTACTCTGTCAAAATACAATGGTGTGTTCTTGGTGTCTTCATATTCACTGTGTGATGCCATGAAAGGGTTGTTATACAGTTGTTATCCACAGAATTCTCAGAGTTACTGCAAGAAGGTGCCTTCTAGAGTTGCTCAGAATTTAATTATTTCCACCAGAAAAACATAAATTAACATTATGAGAAGAGGTAACATATTGTCTGACATGATAGAAAGATATGGGTTTTGGATGGGGCACTACAAAACAACAGATTTCTAGAGGTTTTTAGCTATGACACTAGAAAATAAAATGTTAAAAATAGCATTAATATTCTATGCTGTGTGAATATACCTCAATAAAATTGCATTAAAATTAGCATATTGTTAAAATTGTTTATAAATCACCTTTAGTTGTAAGGTTTCAACGTTTTGGATTATTTCTACTGTGATTTCTGTCATGCCCAGCTTTTTTGTTTTCTCCTAATTTTAAAGAAAACGATTGTGATCAATTATTTCTCTAGTCTTTGATTTCAGTTGTACTGGTTGTTGAAGTTTCCCTGACATTCATTAATATTTATTATATCTCTCACCGTGACATGAAGGTTAGTCTTGCCACCTGACATCATAGTACTGCTGAAGAGTCCATATATATTTTCCTAATTTTTAGTTTCAGATTTCTCATTCTAGTTTAATCCTGGGATGCTTTGTCCTATACAACAGAAGTAATTTACAGTTTTATCCTTATCCAATTCTATATTATTATAAGATATAAAAATTAAAACTAGCCTGAACAGATAGATCACCGGTTAGATTTTATAGAACATACTATCCTTTTCTAAGAACTGAAAACTTTAAAATTTATTCCAGACAATTTTATAAAAGAAAAATTTCTCTAGCTTAAAATTTTTTTGTATTCAAGACTTGTCTGATATGTTTGTTCATATCCAATGCCTCATGCAATGCTTGGCACACAGGAGTTGCCTGGGATATGTTGTTTAACTCTGCTTAAATGGGAAGACTAAATTTACATTGATTTTGGATTTTTGGTGCATTACTGACACTTTAAAATAACTTCTAATGATTTATTTGAGTAATTTCTCTATTGTCAAGTGTCCATTCAATATAGTGACTTTTTCTAAAGATTGTTATACAAATACATCAAAGCTAAAACAATTAATAGCCAGAAGACTTTAACTTTTTACATGACAGAACATTGTATCTCAGCAGAATATTGAGTCACATTTCTTCCCAACTAAAAATAAACCCCCTTTTTGCATCACCAAGACAATGCCTGTCTGTTCTGAATTTTAACTCTAACCAAACTATCATAATAGTTTTGCTAACTACTCATAAGGTAATGACTGGGTTTTAATAAACTTGTTTCTTATTTCAATCATATGCTCTATATAATTCCACTTCATTTTATCTACTTAGAGAAATGCTTAGTAGTCATTTTATCCTTTGAAAGATATTCTTCTTCCAATTGTTCTTCTTTCATTTATCTTTTCACTTTACTGTGAGTTCTTTAAATATACGTATGGCTTTGTTACTTAATTCTTCAGCTCCTTGATCAGCAGTTCTTTTCTCTGTAGCAAAGTATGTGTATTTCATATTTACACACTAAGTGTAATTTTCTTGAAACGTTCATCTTTTTACTGTTAGATATTCAATTGCAGTGGTTTAAATGGGCAAACTTGTTTGATACCAGATTTTAATCTAAAAATATCAATTTAACCATAGCCTGTCAATAAATAATTGTTGAATGAACATGGCAAAATTTTGTTCCGATATTGGATGGAAGGTACAACCTTGGAAGCTTAGGGCTGGACCAAAGAGACCTCCTTGAGCCAAGAGAGAAGGTCCATCCTCGGTGCTTGGAGGGGAGGTGGGGGGCTCCGCCCTAATGTTCAGGAAGAGTGTGGCTGTCTCCCCAGTGCTCAGGGTGGGGCCCAGGCCCTTGCTTTCAGGGGGAGCCTGTCCCCCACTCAGGAAGACCCTGGTCTCTGCCCCAGTGCTGGGAAGGTGTGGTGCTGCCGCTCCAGCAGGCACAGAGGACAAGCACCAATCCAGAGGTGACTCTCAGACTTGAGAATCTGCTGGAGATTGCACTGCTGCATTTCAGACTTGCTTGGGGCCTCTGACCCCTGTTTTCCTTCTAGTTTCTCCCTTCTGGAATGGGAATATCTATCCTATGTCTGACCCACCATGGTCTGGGAAGCAGATAAGTTGTTTTCAAAGTTACACAGGTCCACAGAGAAGAACTTTTGGCCCAAGAAGGACCACACCTGTCATGGATTTTGATGAGACTTTACCCGTAGAGGTGTTGCTAAAATGTAACTTAAGGCTTTTGGGATGTTGCGATGAAATGAATATATTTCATTCATATGTCTTTTAACATATGAGGACAGACTGTGGTATTTGTCATGGCAGCCTGGCAAACTAAGACATCAGTATACTGTTTTAGACTCTGTTAGATGGGAACTCTGCAATATAGTTTGAAATATTCCTACACATTTCATAATTATGTAGGTAAATGTAACTATAATTACAATTAGTTGTTTCAAAAAATTGGTCCTAATTTCTGTAAAGGAAAACAAAGTTACTATTAGAGTTATACATTGTTTTCTTGTTCCCAATTCTAGAAAGTCATAAATCAAAGAAACTAAGTTCGAAAACTATCTCTAACCTAAATTTATCCTTCCTTCAAGCAAATTTTCTGAACTCTTTGTGTTCATGTGAATAAAGAATGTTTCAATCATGATATAGGTAGTATATGTTTACTTAATTTTTTGCCATTAGAATTTTCACATGATATTAAGACACAGTACCACTTTCTTCATTTTCTGTATTTATGATTCTGTGCTGAAAAATTAATCACATAGAATATACTTTCTTTTCTAAAAGTACAGAATGGAAAGTTTGCTTTATTAATTTATTTTTATTATAGAGATATATATCCACTATATATATATTACATAAAAATTCCCATTTCAACAATTTTTAGTACACTGTTGATATTAATTGCATTCAATGTTGTGCTACCGTCACCACCATCCATTACCAAGATTTTTTCATGACCCAAAACAGAATCTTTGTACCTTTTAAGCATCAATACCCCATTTCCCCATCCCTGAGTTTATTTTAAGGAAAAATCCCATTAAAGTAAAAAACTGGTTTCAACTTTTTATAAAGAACAGAGTTTACTAAGAACTGTAAAATAATGCATTCAGTGTTAAACATGACTTGAATTGTTCAACCTTCTTTGTACCATTAAGATCAAATATTGCCCTTCTGAAATGATGTTTATTCAGTAGACCAATGATTAATTGTACTGTTTATCAGATTAATCTAACAACATTATAGATATATATCTCACTCTATTATCTAAACTTAAAATGAGTAAAACTTGTTTTATTTAATTTATGTGATTATTTTTCTCTTTAAGCAATCCCCAAGTTAAGTCTAGTCTCTAAAAAGTAGTATTTAAAGGCCACATTTCATAAGATATGTGCCATTCTTACTATATTGTCTCTCTCATTTAAATTAAACATCATAAATGATATTTGACTTAATTACAGCTGCAGCAGGAGTTGGAAAGAAATATAACTAGAGAAATACGGAAAGGTATGTTGATAAAATTTACTAATTACATTTAGATAGCATTGATTTCTGAAATAAACTATAAATAGTAAATGCCATCCCTTTTTATACTTTGGATATTAGATGCAATGTTAAATATTTTTTCTTATATACATCTAATGAAAGACATTAAAGCATAAACATTCATAATGAAGAATATAATTATTCTTCGTTTAATCATCATGTTTCTGTATCTTTTAAACATCACAGAAAGTCTATGTATCCCTTTTTATTTCTGGCTATAGCCTGCCTTCACTTCTGCCATACCTAGGGAACTGTCAGCCTGCCCACTGAAACTCTTCTCAAGGAAACAGAAGGAAAGCATTAGCCACTTCTCTTTACTGTAGTAGCAATAGGAGGCCAAAAAAAACAGACTAATCTCGTGACACTTAGTCAAGCAATTTCTATTCAAATAGCTGTCACTTGACTAGTGACATTTTAAATCTCCAGTCATTCCCTTTGTCATTGCCTTCCTTTTGCCCTCAGGATAATTCTAGATTCCTTAGCATGGAATAAAAACCCTCAAAATCGATAGGGTTGTTGCTAAGTTATTCAGCGCTATCGCTTGCCCACTTACCCCTACTCTCTCCCTTTGCTCTTGCATGTAACCAAACTAGACTACTTATATAACTCCAGAGGGCTTCTTCCTGAGATAATTTTTACTTATCCTTAGGGTAGCAACTTACATGTCACCTGCACTAAAAGGCCTGTGATACTGACACAAAACTGGGATAGATGTTCCCCCCATGTGTTCCAATAGTACTCTGTTTTTGTACCTGTTATATATGTGACTTTGTATGAAAGTGGCCTGTTCATCTGGTTTTTAAGGTTATAGTACACAATTGTGGAGGGGTAGACTTTGTCATTTTCATCTTATAATCCAGTGCTTGTCAAAATACCATAGCAAAAGGTTGTTGAATAAATAAATGAAGAATAAAAAATCAGAAGCCCTGATATTTAGTCACAGTGGCAATTTAATTTGTAAATATGGGCAAATTATATGTAACAGTAATTGTATTTTGAACTGTAGCTGTACAAACATTTTTCATTCTTACTAACACTAATAAAGTTCTCGACTTTCTTTACTGACTTCTACTTAGTTTTAACTATTAAGTATTTTAGATTAAAGATTTAATTCTTCTTTTTCTTTCTAGCTGCTGCTGATTTTGAACTTGGATCCTATAGAGTTCCTCTAGTCTAGTGATGAGTCAAATCAAAATCAAGATCTAATTTTAAAAACATCGCAAGAATATGTAGAGATTTTAAGGAAAAAGTATATGATCTGAAAGATACATAATAAGAATTTATTTACTAGGCTGTTTACATAATATTCTAATGGTTTCCTGTTGTATGATATGTGAAAATATTAAAGGAAAATATATTTTGTATCATATATGTATGATAAAAATTTACATAGATTACTTCAAACTATGTTTCTCAGCATCTGAAACCTTTAAATGGATTTTGCAAATGAAAACCAGCATTATTGAGTTTTACATAGCCAAAATTCCAGCTGTTTAAACATTGTTTTATTATTGTTAATACTTCAGTAGATGTATTTATTTGTAAGATAAATACATGTAAGATGTATTCATTTCTAAGATGTATTTTTAAGATTCATTCATAAGATGTATTTGTAAGATTCATTTGTAAGAAAGATTCATTTGTAAGATGTATTTGTAAGAGTCATTTGTAAGATTCATTTGTAAGATGTATTTGTAAGATTCATTTGCTAGATGTATTTATTTGTAAGTTATCACTATATAACTATAAAGATTTAGGTAGCCATCATTTTGATATATTACTGCTGTGTCAGTTGTTAGTGTTTAGAACTATTAAAATTGTTATGGTGCCATCAAACTATATTTTAATAATTGTAAACCTTGATTTATAGATATTTCTTCATGGAGAAATAAGGTTTGCCTAAGGCTTTTCACCTTTTCTATTTATTTTTTATTCACTTTTTGAAAACATACATCTTAAAATTAGAGAAAAATTTGCAAGTTTTAATACAAAGGGCTTTTCCCCCCGAAACATTTGAAAGAATAAATTGCCTGTGTGATGCCCATCACTGCTAATTACTTTGCTGTGTATTTCCTACAAACAAAGACATTCTACGCAACTACAGTATAACCATCACAATCAGAAAATTAATGTTAATACATTCTATTATTTAATCCCCAGACCTTTTAAGTCTTGCCACTTGTCTCAGTGCCCTTTGAAAGAAAAGGATCCATTTCTGAATCATGGATTGCATTTCATTGTTGTGTCTGTATTGTCTCCTTCAATCTGGAATAATTTCTTAGTCTTTCCTTGACTTTCATGACCTTGATGCTTTTGAAAATTGAAGGCCAGTAGTGTAGAATGTCCCCCAGTGTGGATTTTTCTGATGTTTCCTTATGATGAGATTCAGATTATATGTTTTTGGCAAAAATATCACAGAAATGATCCTGCAGTCTTCTTCTTGCATCCTGTCAGATGACCCACAGTTTGAATTGCTATATTTTAAATAATTTTTTTTCTATCTTCTAGTTCACTAATTGTCTCCTCTACTGTGTCCAATCTGCTGCCTGACCTGTCCATAGAATTTGAAATTTTGGTGTTGCATTTTCCATTTATAGGCACACTTTAGACAACCCTTTTTAGGTTCTAAAGAATTGGGGTAGCTGGTGGTGGATACCTGAAACTATCAAACTACCACCCAGAACCCATGAATCTCGAAGACAATTGTATAAAAATGTAGCTTTAGGGGACTGGTGGTTTGATGGGTTGAGCCCTCTACCATAAGTTTTACCCTTGGGAAGACGGTTGCTGCAAAGGAGAGGCTAGGCCTCCCTAGATTTGTGCCTAAGAGTCTCCTCCTGAATGCCTCTTTGTTGCTCAGATGTGGCCCTCTTTCTCTGGCTAAGCCAACTTGAAAGGTGAAATCACTGCCCTCCCCCCTACGTGGGATCAGACACCCAGGGGAGTGAATCTCCCTGGCAACGTGGAATATGACTCCCGGGGAGGAATGTAGACCCGGCATCGTGGGACGGAGAACATCTTCTTGACCAAAAGGGGGATGTGAAAGGAAATGAAATAAGCTTCAGTGGCAGAGAGATTCCAAAACGAGCCAAGAGGTCACTCTGGTGGGCACTCTTACGCACACTTTAGACAACCCTTTTTAGGTTCTAAAGAATTGGGGTAGCTGGTGGTGGATACCTGAAACTATCAAACTACAAACCAGAACCCATGAATCTCGAAGACAGCTGTATAAAAATGTAGCTTATGAGGGGTGACAATGGGATTGGGAAAGCCATAAGGACCACACTCCACTTTGTCTAGTTTATGGATGGATGAGTAGAAAAATAGGGGAAGGAAACAAACAGACAAAGGTACCCAGTGTTCGTTTTTACTTCAATTGCTCTTTTTCACTTTAATTATTATTATTGTTATTTTTGGGTGTGTGCTAATGAAGGTGTCAGGGATTGATTTAGGTGATTAATGTACAACTATGTAATGGTACTGTGAACAATCGAATGTACGATTTGTTTTGTATGACTGTGTGGTATGTGAATATATATCAATAAAATGAAGGTTAAAAAAAATAGAAGTTTGCTTGGGTCTTTCACAACCCCACTAGAAAATATTTATAATTTTCTATTCTCTGAAGAGATTTTACACACAGATGCATATATGCATATGACATCTATGGCTTTTGTCATTTCCTAAGCCATACTTGTAGGAAGAAATAAGGGTAGAGACAACTAGTCAGCAAATGGGAACTACTACACATTAGCTCTTGATGTGAGAATTGTATAGGTTTATAACATGAATTTTACAGATTCTGTTTTATATATGAGTACAGTGAAAGATTCCATCCTCTCTTCTTCCAGGAATAGCCAAGTGATCCCCCAAGGAAGGGAAGGTATTTGAAAAACTTATACACAAATGTTTTAGCAGCATTGATCATAATAACCAAAAAGTGGAACAATCTGAATATCCATTAGCTGATAACTGAATAAACAAAATGTGGTCTACCCATCCAGTGGAATATATAGAGCAAGAAGGAGAGAAATACTATACATGCTATTTCATACATGCTAAAATTTTCAAAAAAGGCAAATTTCTTGAGACATTTGAAAGTAGATCAATGTTTGCCTGAGGACGGGATCAGGGATTGACCACCAACAGGTACAAGGAAATTTTTTTGAGTGAAGGAAATATTCTGAAACTGGATTGTGGTGGTGGTTACAAAGATCTATTATTTTACTCCAAATTGCTGAACTGAACTCTTAAAATTGGTGACATTTTTGATAATAAATTATACCTTGATCAAGTTGTTTTCTGAAACAGGCAAAAAAGAGACTGCTGAAAAGGAAAAATCAATACACATTTGAGATGAGATAAATATTCACTTTAAAAGAGGTCAAACATGAATTTGAAAACAAAGAAAGTCAAAGTATTTGTTCATTAGATCAAAGGGTAGTAAGACATTGAAGATCTGTAAAGGTCATGATGGCTAGCCAAGAGAGTAAGACTTAGTCTCCTTTTGTTGAGTTTTTAACTGAATACATGATATAAATTCTTTTGGTTATGGCAGGGCTAAATTTTTCCTTATAATCTTTTCTCTATAGTTATGAATATCTGTACATTTTCTCTCATATATTCATTAGGCTACAAATATTTCCCCAAGGATTGCAATTATTCCCCATCACTGTAAGAGATCTGTGAAAGAGGTGACTGGTGGAAAAGGAGAACTTTCCTGGTAATCTGCAGCAAATTAAAACTGCGTGCCAAGGAAAGACTGTTGGGAATCATTAAGGTAACATTAGCTTTGGGATGTTTCAGTTCACACTGGAAGTCTTTGCTGTTTCCATGTAATACTTTGGGACTTCCTTGTGGGCTTCTCTAAGTTAACCATAAATGCCACCATTATCATTTTAGACTAAGGTCACTATATGGCTTTTAGAACCTAGGGGTTTTCTTCAAAACTTCTAAGTCTTAAGTGATAACTTGGAGATGTTTCAAGCTTATCATTTGTTTATTTTAACTATTAAGATTAGTTATTTCAAAATTTTATAGTTCCAGTATTTGAAGTATGTTGGGGGTCTGTGCTGGTTGTATATTGTGTCTGCTGGTTCTCACTGTTGGTGCACTGTTAACTTGTTTATTTGGTTAGCTCTGACTGTGTGCTACTTATTGCCCTTGAAAATTATTTGTGGTGATACCCAAATCCTTGAGTGATAGTGCCTTACTTTAGAAAGGATTTGCATTTACTTCTGCAAGGTGCCTTAAACCAATTCCAAAGCTTGAGGTTCTTTGAACACTCCCTCCCCAACTGCCCGCCTTCACAAAAAAGAAAAGAAAAACACAAACCACTCTCCTCCTCCTGGCTCAGGCTGCAAATCAGAGGGAGAACCCATCTTTTCTTTTTTTCTTCTCCCCTTTGCCACTTTTTCTTCTGCTTAACTCAGCGCCTAGGATACCTTCTGTTAGTACTCTGGGGTGGCTGGAGTGAGGCTTTGCTTTGATTAACCTTTCCTCTGAGAATGTAGCTCTCTGATGTTCTAGTCTGATATGGGGGGAGGTCTTCCCTATGACTTTATGCCTTGATTGAGCCCAGGAGGACTTCCTCCTTACCATACAAGCCTACAGAACCAAAGCTCAAGTTTGTTAAGGATCAAAAAACGCCCTCAGAGACAAGGCACCTTTGATATGCTTATATTCCCCTTGTCTCTCCAGGTTTTGACTTTCCCCTGGAATCTTGATTGGCAATTCCCCAGTTCTTGTTGCCTTTATGATGATAGTATATTTTCACTCAGCACTTTTAACTATATTCAGGGACGCACTCATCCAAATAATCTAGCTTACCATTTCTAGAAAAAATGTCCTGGATTTATTTTATTCTGTTGCCTTTCAGAACTTTCTTATCCCTACGTGTTGTTGCCAAATATTTTATTTTTATACTACATTCCAGTTTGCTAATGCTGCCATTATGCAAAACACTAGAAATGGATTGGCTTTTATAAAGGGGGTTTATTTGCTTACAAATTTACAGTCTGAAGTCCATGAAAATGTCCAAATTAAGGCATCAACTACGAGTATACCTTAACCAAAGGAAGGCCATCTGCTCTCCTGTTTGAGCACAGTGGGGAAGAATTCACCGCCTTTGCTTGGTAACAGTCCTCTCTCGCCCAGCCCTTTCCTCCAGAAGGGCAGGGTGCCAGCGAAGTGCAAGTCTTCTCATAGAAGGACATTTACTTACAACCTGAACACAGGTCAGTGCAGCCTCTAAGGTCCCTTTCAGCCAGTTGAGAGGGCTTACTGTTAGAAGAAAAACACATCAGGCTCGGAAACCGTCAAGGCAAAACCTTGAGTTTTCAAGAGGTTTCAAGTAGATCTACACCATCTCCTGCCCCTTTTGTCCCAGTCATGATTTCATAAGAAGCCTGGAGGGCGATGGGTCCTCTCTGGGGGCAGCTGCCTGTGATAACCCAACTGTCTTGCTTCGGGGCGTGTCCCAGGAAAAAGATGAGGGGCCGTGTCCCGGGAGCAGCTCCTGGTTGGGTAACTTCCGCCAACAAAGGCCCAGATGCTCAGCCCGCAGGCACAGAAGGCCCCCAGGGAGTGGACACTCCCATCTGGCATCTCCCCTTGGAAATCATGTGCCAGGCATGTGGTGGTCTCCTGCAGCCATCTTCCAGCGTCAGGCACCCCCAGCCCCGTGACCAGGCTAGGCCCCACAGCAGCCATGCGCCCCACACTCGGCCACCTGGCCTCAGTCCCCGTGGCTGCTCCTGTGCAGAGCACCCCACATTGCAGAGCTGTGAACCCCGCAGGCTGCACCCCCCAAGCCAGGCCCAGGCGACTCAGGGTCCCTCCAAACACCCACAAATCTCTTGCTGAACCCTGCTTTTTTAAGACTTTGAAGAACTTTCCAGTCTAATCAGAAAACCTCCCACTTCTCTATCTCTGTGGCTTGAGTATCCCCCCTTTGTCCTTCATTTAAAGTTAGCTGGACAGATGGCAATTTTGGAAGAAGGAGGTGGATATATTTCACTCTTGGGCTGGAAAAATGTCTGTGCAAAGAGCTTATGGCTTTGCTCACCTTTTCTAAAAACAGATTTCAGTGTTTTGGATAAATTGGTTTCCTCCAACCTCAGTTTTCTCTTCTGTAGAAATGGAGCCAAGTGTTTCAGAAGGTTCTCAAAGAATAAAAAGGAATCAGGCATGCAAAAAAAACAAACAAACAAACAAACAAAAAAACTTCCCAGAATCTGCTTCAGATTTATATTAACTTAATACTTAATATATTAAGTATACTGGAGTAAGATGTAGAAATGTTGCTTCTATATGGCTTTATTTCACTTTTCCCCTTTTGATGGTATTATTGTTATACATATTGTGTCTATATGCTACAAATCTTAAAAGTTTATTAGTATAATTATCACTTTGTATATTTGGCTTTTTAAAAAACTGAGAGATTGACCAAAAGGGGGATGCAAAATGAGACGAAATAGTTTCAGTGGCTGAGAGATTTCAAATGGAGTCGAGAGGTCACTCTGGTGGACATTCTTATGCACTATGTAAATAACACCTCTTAGGTTTTAATGTGTTGGAAGAGCTAGAAGTAAATACCTGAAACTACCAAACTCCAACCCAGCAGTCTGGACTCCTGAAGACAATTATATAATAATGTAGACTACAAGGGGTGACAGTGTGATTGTGAAGACCTTGTGGATCACACCCCCCTCTAGTGTATGGATGAGTAGAAAAATGGGGATAAAAACTAAAGGACAAATGGGGTGGGATGGGGGGGATGATCTGGGTGTTCTTTTTTCACTTTTATTTTTTATTCTTGTTCTGGTTCTTTCTGATGTAAGGAAAATGTTCAGAGATAGATTGTGGTGATGAACGCATAACTATGTTATCATATTGTGGACAGTGGATTGTATACCATGGATGACTGTATGGTGAGAGAAGAAAAGACAGCAAGTATCTGTTTAGAGCTTGCTTATGTTTAGAGCTTGTCATGTCAGCCTTCTTCTTTGCCATATTCAGTTCTCCTCATTTGCTGGGGATTCAAGTTCTCATATGCTGTCATCACCACAGGAACAAATGAGACCTTAACCTTGACAACAGGTAACTGATGGCAGAGTGAGACCACCCTGACTACCCTTTTCACCACAGGAAGATACCCTATCCCTCTGCAGGGGTCTGTGGCCAGAGAGATCCCTGGGTTTTTGGCTCATCTCCATCTAGAGAAGTTTCCATCACAGTGAGCTGAGAGGAAGATGGGAGGGAGCAAGATGTGCTTCAAATGCCATATACTCTCACTGTTCTTACTGAGTTTTAGTAGATTATATTGGCCAAATGTCTCTTAATTTGCTGTATGCCCTTAGGACCATTTCCAGAGACTTCAAATGGTTGTTATTCTCTCTCTCTCTCTCTCTCTCTCTCTCTCTCTCTCTCTCTCCCTCCCTTTCACTGGTCTCATTGGGGAGCAGGTCTGTACAACACCTAATGTTGCCACTGTAGAAGTAGAACCCACCTTAAATGATTTTCACAAATAGTCATTACTGGAGTCCCATCACCTGCTCCAGGATTCATGCTACGGCCATCACTGGCTGTTCCAGTGCTGGAAAATTTCTCCACTAGTTATGTGTCCTTGGGCAAGTTACTTACCTTTCTGAGAATGCAAGTAGTCCCTGGCTTCTCAGATTACCATGAGCAGGCAGGAAGATGATGAGGGCTGATTGCTTAGCAAAGGGGCCACCAGACATGGGAAACAGGCTTTGTGACCATTGCAATTAGGGAGACATATGAGTTAGAGATTTCACTGGCTTATCTTCAGCTTTGCTCTTGGTTTTGCTTCCACTTGGCCATGTAAAGTTAAGCTGGCAAGTTTTCTAGACTCCACGTGTAGCATGAGGAAAGTAGCAGGACAGGAGAGATTGGAGGACTGTGTGTTCTCCCCAATCCCTCTAACCTACACTGGATATCTCTGTCCTTGGTTGCCTTCCCACCAGCTACTTCCCACTGTGTATACCCTTAGCTTGTTAAAAGGTTTCAACTCAAAGGTATGACTCAGACCAACATCTACCTCTCTGATATCTCTGCAATGTGCATTACAGAATGATAGTGAACACTCAGATAGGGCATAGGCAAAGCACACATGCAGATGCAAACAGGAATCCCTAAATTCTCATGTTAACCTTTCATACTGACTGACCTTCCTCCACTGCATTCAGACATTTGGTCCCATAACCTACTAAAATGGAGTCTTTCTGCAGCCTTATAATCAATCACTCACCAATTAGCTTATTAGCTTATTAGGGACTTCTCTAATCAGATAACTGGGAGGAAGGCCTGAGGGAGAATGGATTTTGAAGACAAAATATAAGTTCAAATCTAGGAGTAGTGGCTGAAGGAGTACAGCCCAAGTGCAGAGTCAAAGGTAGAAGGAAGATGTGGGCCTCAAGGAGACTACCCAGCTCCCTGGTAGCTAATGACACTCATTGCTTCAGCCCCAAAGTGGCCCAGAGGCTCAGGATGTTTTATCCTGCTGCCATGACAATCTTACTGTCATAAACAGCAGATTTTACTGGTTCAGAGTTTACTGTGTAGTCTGGCACAGTCCAGACATAGGCTTCATATAGGGCTCAACATACCAGGGATGGGCCTTGCAAGAAGTTATTTAAGAGAAACATGGGTTTTGATTACTGAGATGCTACAAATAGTGTAGAGCATGGGGCCTGATAAATAAAAAGACTTCAATAAATGCAGTGGTTATTACTTCATGCTTGAGTTTGCTCATAATCTTCAAGAAAATGCCCTGCTAGCATAGAAAACAAACACAGGGAGGCAGGACAGGGTGGCAGCATAGAGATGTGTGGAATTTAGGTAGTCCTCTAGAGCAACTAGTAAATATCCAAGAACAACTAGCATATAGTCCAAAACAACTGTTGGAGGACACCTGTAATTGGACACACAATGTACACCAGCCTGGGAAGGTGGAATGGCTGAGATCACAGCATAGAACTGAAAGTAAATCTCCCCAAACTGTTGAGCTGGCACCTCTTCCCCCAACAACATGGCAGACTGAGCTGAAACACCTTCCTGTTGAAAAAAGAAGTAGGCTACCTGGAGCAAGGGAAAGTAACTCAACCAAGCTCCAACTGCAGTTTTAATTAGCAAATTTGGACTACTGAATATAAGCTACAAATACAGATAAACCCAGAGCTAGCAGGAAAGGAAACTTTAGGTCTCTCCCAGCAGAAAAGAGGAGGGACTGACAGAAAAACATAATAAATAAATAAATAAAAACAGAGGCTTTTGGAGATGGCTGTGCTCAGAATACTGGAAAATGGCCGTATTTCAAGAAAAGGCAATATATCAAAGCTAAATGTCCATAAGAGGGGGATATAAGTGAGAGGTGTGGGATTCTTGGCATTGGTGTGGTTGTCTGATTTTTTTAGTGTATTTTAATTTTATTTTTTGTTTGGTTGCTTTTTAGTTGTCTTTTTTTTCCTTTTTTTTCCTTTTTTTTTTTTTTTTTTCTTCCTTTTTCTTTGTGGAAGAAATGGAAATGTCCTCATATAGATAGTGGTGGTGAATGCATAACTCTGTGATTATACAAGGAACCATTCATTGTTTACTTAGGGTGGAATGTATGGTGTGTGAATAAAACCATCTAAAAAATAAACAGAGGGATACAAGTACTGGAGAAAATGTGGAGAAAGGGATGTATCTAATCACCGTTGGTGGGGAAGCAGAATGATGCAGCCCATATGGAGGGTAATGTGGTGGTTCCAAAGGAAAATAAGCATGGGATTGCCATATGGTCCTGCAAGTCTGTTATTGGGCATATAATTGGAAAAACTGAATAGAGGAACATGAATGGAAATTTGCAAGGATGGAAGTAGTGAATCTCCCTGGCAACGTGGAATATGACTCCCAGGGAGGAATGTAGACCTGGCATCGTGGGATGGAGAACATCTTCTTGACCAAAAGGAGGATGTGAAAGGAAATGAAATAAGCTTCAGTAGCAGAGAGATTCCAAAAGGAGCCGAGAGGTCACTCTGGTGGGCACTCTTATGCACAATATAGACAACCCTTTTTAGGTTCTAATGAATTGGGGTAGCTAGTGGTGGATACTTGAAACTATCAAACTACAACCCAGAACCCATGAATCTTGAAGACAATTGTATAAAAATGTGGCTTATGAGGGGGGACAGGGGGATTGGGGGACCATAGGGATCACACTCCTGTTTGTCTAAGTTGTGGATGGATGAGTGGAAAGGTGGGGGAAGGAAACAGACAAGGGTGCCCAGTGTTCTTTTTTATTTTAGTTGCTCCTTTTCACTTTAATTATTATTCTGGATATTTTTGTGTGTGTGGAAATGAGGGTGTCGGGGATTGATTTTGGTGATGAATGTACAACTATGTAATGGTACTGTGAACAATCAAATGTATGATATGTTTTGTATGACTGCATGGTATGTGAATATATCTCAATAAAATGAATAACAATAATAAAAAAAGAAGACATGTTTTAGACAATACTCATGTGTATGGGCAAAAAAACAGGACTGCATTTGTGGCTAATTGTGTAACAGGTTATTTTAGTTTCTGTTCTGTGGAAAGTGGAAAGCATTCCAACAAAGGGTTTTAATGTAAATTTTTTTTTTGCACCTGTGCTGTTGATTGCCAAATGTAATAGTACGATATGACACTGAATAAATGTGTCATTTAAGAAAAAAAATCTCCTTCCGTCACTCATTCCTGACCATTTCTGCACCTTCAATCAATCCCTCACCATTACAAACATAGTCAAGTCTCTCCCATCATGAGAATTCTCTTAGCGAGGGCTACCACTTCCTGTTGATGTGGTTATAGGAACTGAGAGATTCCTTTGGAGCCAAGCAATCACTGGGGCCTCTTCTCCCAGAATTGGGGATTGCTGACTAAATAGGTCTTAAAATCCCAGCTGGCCACCTGGCAATGTCATTTTGGAGGACACCAGGGTTGGCAACTAAGTTCAAGTCCTGGCCTTTACATCCACAAAAAGTAAAACAACAAGATGCCTGGTGGGGCTGAGCTAACTTCCTTTTGTCCCAAGTTAAACGGCAGTTGATTGGTCTACAACAGACACCATGTTTTTGCTTCTATCCCTCTTTCAAAATTCAGCCCTGCAGGGGTAGCTGGGGGATGGGATCCAGCTCAGAGAGCACTTCATTGACTCAGCCTTCCCCAGTTCTCCCCATAGCCATCAATCATTCTCTCTGCTCTGCCCAGCAAGGCTGTTCTTACCATATTATATGACTATTTGAAAGAGCCAACAATAAAACCATCTGTTAGCTCTTTGCAGGCAGGGCTTGATCAAGTCTTACCCATCTTGGTCTCTCTAATATCCAACACTCTATCATGAGCATAGCAGGTACCTCAATAACAGTTGCTGAATTCAACACAAATAGCATAGGCAAATGA
Source organism: Choloepus didactylus (assembly GCF_015220235.1). Taxonomy (NCBI): domain Eukaryota; kingdom Metazoa; phylum Chordata; class Mammalia; order Pilosa; family Megalonychidae; genus Choloepus; species Choloepus didactylus. The sequence continues at coordinate 8,030,057 of NC_051327.1, read as the reverse complement.
ACACACCATTGCTTTAGGGATAAAAAAAACAAACTGTTATATCTGTTAATTACAAATAGCATTCAACAGTGCACACACATGCACACACACTGAAAGGTACAATGCTAACTTCAAACCTCATTTTAAAAGTAATAGTACTCTGTATAATGGTAATATTTCTAGTTATATTAGAAATTCAATACCTGTATGAACAGAGAAATTACACAGATATTAATGGTTGTATTTGATAAAGGAACATACAAAAATTATAGCATATGTTTTTAAAAACATTACATATCTGACCTTATGCTTTACACCGTCTTTAACAACAAAGGCCCAGCTCAAACATTCAAGAGCCCCATGGATTGGAAGTAAGTACAATGGAGAAGTAGTTCTAGCACTAAAACCCTCTCAACAAATTAAGCATGTTCCAAATTTGACTCTCTGATTCCTGTAAGTACATCTAAATCCAAGCTATAACATTTTTAAAAACAAGCAAAACCTAATTTTAAATAAAAAGTGTAAATCATACCATTACACATAACCTCTAGAGAGAAGTAACTTGTGTGATCAATGTAGCCAGCACCTTCCATTACAGAGGTAACACAACCAATTAAAACTCTGGAAGGGGTGTATGGTGATCCATCACCATGGCAATTATCACAGAAAGAATACACCTGTACAACAAAGGAAACATTCAAACATAACAAAAGTTGAAAAATGGGAAACATTTAATTAAATCATCATTGTTCAAGAAATGGTTTAAAAACTGTTATAAACACTGATAAATATATTCAGCTGACTAATATGTGAGACATGAGATGGTAAAGATAATAGCTTTGTTTCATATTTTCATGCATCTAAAATCATTTGCACACCCAACAAATTGAATGCATTATGCTCTGATAGTTTTAGATTCAAATATAAAAGATACACTGTTCTTGCCCTCCAGGAATTCACAATCAAATGGGAGTAAAAGATAAAAATAACCACTTCAAAGCAAGTTGTGATAAATGATATAAAACAATTTCAAGAACTGAATTCTGGGAAATCCTAGGAGTGGGAGGATTTCAGACTGGGCAAATAGAAGGCAGTTTGTTGGAGAAATTGGGATTTGACCTGGTCTGTTAAAGAAGAGAAAGAATTCACCTGGCAAGTGGGGGTGGGGGAGTAGCTGGGAACAGGGCTGGGCAGACAGTAAAAGGAGCAGAAAAACATAAGCCAAGTTCAGAAATATTGAGGAAAGCTGTAAGATTCAGGACTGGGATACTGTGGGCACATTGCATGAGACAAAGTTGGAAAAAGAACCTCAAAGGCTCAACAAAGGCTAAGTCAAACTAGGGCTTTAATCTGGCTACAACAGGGAGGCATCCAAACCTTTTTGTTCACTGGAAGTGAAATAGCCTTATTTTATATTTTGATTTTTTAATTACACAAATAATACATGTTCATGATATAAAAAGTAGAAGTGCAGATGAGCCAAAAGCATAAAACAATTACCTATAATCCATATTTTAACTACCTAACTAGAGAAAACCACTGACCACATTCTGGTATTTACTTTGCGCAAATGTTTTTACTATGTATAAATATATATACACTATTATGAGGGAAAATTTAATACTATAAATGTTATTCAAGTATCACCAAATGATCACAAAAATGTCAACAGATTGTTAAAGTATAATTTTAATGGATAATATGGCAAATCATGGAATGGATGTGCTACAATTTATTGACCTGATTCCACATTGTCAGACATTTAGCTTGTATCCTGACCCACTGTCTATTTGCCTGATTTATTTATGAAGGATAAACTCCTAGGAGTGGAATTTCTTGTTCAAAAGTTCCTAATGTTTATTTTGTGAATAGCCAAGTTCATGAACACCCTAGTGTTTTAATAGCTTACTTCATGAAATATTCCCATTTCTCTCTTGATGTCTTTCCAGCTTTCCACACCAACATTGCTGTCATTTCACTTCACTGGGACTTCAGCCCCAGACTCCCCTCTCTCTAGCTTCACTTCTGTCATTATCCAGGTGGATGATCCACAAAACACTCTGACCTCTCTGTTTCCTGACTCCATCCCCACTCACACTCACACTGAAACTGAACCTTGTCCAAGTTCCATATGGAATCCCCCACTCTCCCACCTCTGATTATCCTTCCCAGTCCACTCAACCAAAATGGTGGCATAAGATGCTCCAGTGTGCCGACCCTCCCACCCCGAATCTATGAGCTACCAAAAACTGGCAATGCTATTTCTCTCAAAACTCTGGAAAACAGTCAAAGGGTTGCAGTAACTGGTCAAGTGGCAAATCAAAAAAAAAAGCTGCTTGAAAACCTGTCTGTGAAGCTCCTGAAGCCCTTGCTAGCCCCTACCCCATCTCTTCTCCAGTGAGGTTTGGAGCCAGCCTGCACTTCCCCTTTGGGAACCTGGCCCTGATCCAGAGAGAACAGAGCAACCCATGAGCACATACTGGGTTGCCTGTATGTCAGTGCCAATCTCTGGTGGAAACTTGTCTCAGGCTCCCCCTAGGAGAATTTGCCCTTAAGGAGAGGTACTTTGCAGAAAGCTAAAGCAGTGAAAGGAATAATTAAACTGAGGTGACCTGGGGCAAGGGACTACTTGCATTATGTCTTACAATAGAGCACCCAGGAGGGGTAGAATGCCTATCTCAAAGGGAGAAGAGGGGGCACTCAGATTTCTGTACACTGGGAATTCCTAATGCCACAAGCAAGTCCAAGCCCAGGGCAAGAAGCAACTCCACACAGACTCAGGTAAGACAAAGAAGACCCTGCACTTCACATCTGCCTCCTGCTGATCTCCTTGATAGGAGGGTTAAGCGCTGAAGGAGAGCCAAAGCAGAGGCAATTTGCAAAGGCTGTGAAAGGTACTTTTTGCTTTGGTTTGTTTTTGTTAGCTCCTGGAACCCAAGGAAATCTCTCATATCTCTAGCTGGACACAGACTTAACAAACAGCTCAGGGACTGAATCCCAGAGTAAACACTTTAAAATATTAAGATGTATAGTGAGCAACAAAAGATTATAAGACAAACAAAGAAATGGGAAAGGATGGTCCATCCAAAGGAACAAGATAAAAATCCAGAAACCATCAACAAAGAGGACCAGACTTTGGACATACTAGACATACTAGACAAAGAGTTTTAAAAAGTGGTCCTCAATTTGCTCCAGGAGACAAAGGAAAACATGGAGAAAAAGCTAAAGGATATGAGAAAAACAGTGACTGAACAGTATGATACTCTCAATAAAGATACAGAAATTTTAAAAAGGAACCAAACAGAACTACTAGAGTTGAAGACCACAATAACTGAAATGAAAAATTCCCTAGAGGATTCCAACAGCAGGCTGGAGCTGGCAGAAGAAAGACTCAGTGATCCCAAACAGAAGACAAATGAAATGCTTCAGGCTGAGGAGCAGAAAGGAAAAAGACTAAGAAAAAGAAGCAGTTCTAAGACCTGTGGGACATCAGCAAGCACACCAATATAGGTGCTACAGGATTCCCAGAAGGTGAAGAGAGAAAGGGGCAGAGGGAATATTCAAAGAAATAAGGGCAGAAAACTTCTCAAATTTAATGAAAGGCACAAATATGAATATTCAAGAAGCCCAAAGATTTCCAAACAGGGAAAACACCATCAGCTCTTGACCTTTACCCTCTTTGTCATTCTCAGCTGGCAAAACCCAAACCCAGTAATGCGGGTGACTGAGCTTGTACCTCGACTTACCAGGCCTGGGCCAGGGGACCTGATATCACCCCCTGGGGAGGGTAGTAGGTACGGGCGTGAGTGCCCTCTGCAGCCCCCCCGAGCCTGGGGAGCGAGGTCAGGGCAGCTCCCTCTTCCTCACCCAAAATGCCACTGGCAGGGGAGGCTTGCCGGAGGAAACCGCCTTTCTCCCAACTGCCCTTTCCCCACTTCCTTATCTTACCCACTCACTCCCTGGTGCCAAGGCCACTCCTGCCACCGCCAGCGCGCATGCCCGTGGCCAGAACAACCCCCGCCCCGCTGCAACGGTTCCGGCGTTCTCTCAGAACCAATCCTAACCCCTATCCCTTCAATATTGCCATTTAAGGCTGCTTCACCTCCTTTCCAGCCCTGCCCTTCTTACCAGCCTATATAACCTGTAATCACCCCTGAATAAATCTCTTTGGCGCATACTCCTACTGGATGAAGAGTGTCTTGTCCCTATCGCCGCCCTCCTTGCACGCCTCTCGCCGAGGACCCTGGCCACGTCCTCCGCCTCGCCCTCGCCTCCGGGAAAGAGCCCCCGCCGCCGGTACCCCTTGAGCAGCCCCGAGAGCTGAGGGCTCGGCTACCGGCCGCCTCTCCCCCTAGAAGTAGTAACCGCGACCGCAACTGGTGCCCCGTGTGAGGAACGTCTCCACACAACAGTTCAGCAGGTCGATCGCTCGCCCGGACGCCTCTCCAGCTTCCCGTTTCCTCGCCTGCAAGGTAGGGCCGCCTCTCCTTCGCCGCTTCTGGAGCCGTGGGAGGTTCCCTGCTCCGAAGCCGCTCCTCCCTTCCCCCACGCTCTCTTCATCCAGCAGGAACTCCTCCCTTCCCCCACGCTCTCTTCGTCCTTATGTATGCGCACTTCTATGACCCCCGTTCCTCCTAACACTCTCCCTCTTCCCCTCCATTACTTTGCTGTAGTTCTTTGTATCTTTGTTTCCTCATTTGGTGCCGTGTGCCTCTTTGCAACCGCCCCCCCCCCCCCCCCCCCCCGACTACTCCCGTTGCCAAAGGGCACTGCTTTCCGCTCTAGCCGTCTCCTTCGGCCTTGCGGCCACAGTTTATCTCATTCTCTCTGCTCGGTAATCAACTCCTCCTCCTCCTCCCTGCCAGCCGGCCGGCCCGGCTCGGGAGCAATCCCCCCTCCTCCCCCCTCAGCTATGGGTAGTCGTATATCTACGTGTCAGGCACCTCAAGTTCGTGCTCTAGCGGGTCTCCTAGACACGCATCGCTGTAAAGTGTCTGTCCGGCAGCTGCAGGTGTACTGGGACCTCCTGCTGCCTTTTAACCCATGCCTCACCACTTGCCATCTTTGGGACCCTGTTACTTATGATCGTCTTATTGATCGAGTCACTAATGCCATGGAACATGAGAGCAAGCGCTTCCCTCCCGGCTTGCTCCCCACCTTAATAACCATCCGCTCCTGCCTTCAAGGCTCCCTCCCCCCTGATCGAGGCCTCGTTAAATCCAAGGAGGCCCTATCAACCCAGCCAACAGATTCAGATAGCGATACTAATTCAAATCATGACTCAGACACGGAGTCCTTAGTCGAGCAGATTAACAACGCGCTCGAGGTGACTCCCAAAAAGCAAAATAACACTGCGCCACGCCAAGATGGCGAACTTCCTCCTTCTTCTTCCATCGAGGGGAGGAAATGCTCCGGCGATGACATCAGCCCTAAGCTGGGCCGGAAACCACATACGCTTTACCCAGCCCTTTCACAGGGCGGAGCTAGTCCACCATCTTATGCCTTGGGCCCCACCCTTTCACAGGGTGGGGCTGATCCACCATCTTGTGTCTTAGCCACGCCCACCGCACCGCCATCTTGCGACGCTTGGGGCCTCCCACTTCCGCTTCCCCCTTCGGCAAGCTCCCCCTCGGAGCCGCTACCGGCAGCTGCCGCCGCTCCTTCCACCCCACCGGCTAACAACCCCTGGCTGCCTTCTACACCTCAAGGCAACCCTTGGGGCAACGCTCCCCCTACCCCCACTCCCGCACCAAGCCCTCTTCAAGCGCGTCCTCCTTTCTCTCGTGCTTTTCGCTGCTTTCCTCTTAACCTTGCCCCCACCCCACAGAAACCGTATGACTGGTATCCCATTGACTCAGATATTATCAAGCAGCTTCGCAGGGCCGTCAAGGAGGACGGGTTAGGTAGCCCATACGCTTCCCAAATACTGCAGGATCTCGGCATGGACTATTGCATCCCCCAAGACTGGGCCTCGCTTGCCCGTTCCATTCTTAACCCCGGTCAGTTTGTTGACTGGCGTGCTCACTTCCAGGCAGAAGCAGCTCAACAAAGTGAGCAAGACGCAGCCCTTGGAGTCTATCATCCCCCCGAAGCCTATTTGGGCACTGAAGCGTTTCTAAGTGCGTCTGCTTATATTAATGCACCTGCCACCTTTTGGCCTATCCTTTGGGGAATCGCCTTACGCGCGTTTGCCAATTGCTCTGCCTGTCGGCCTAATAAATTCACCAAGCTCTTCCAGGAGCCGAGTAAGCCTTTCGCCACCTTTGTCTCCAGAGTCGAAGAAACCTGCGCTCAAAAGGTAAGTGATCCCCAGGCCCAATATTACATGTGCCCATCCTCAAATCCTGAAAAATCGTACTGTAATTCCCCCAACGAGTACTACTGTGCATACTGGGGGTGTAAAACATTAGCCAATAATTAGAAGCCTCCTGTTCCTGATCATTACCTTACCCTAAAGTGGGCCCCTACAGGGTGCAAACTCCCTACTGTTAACTGGCTCGGCCAAGAAAGTAAGGGATCCTGCACACATCTTAATCTTACAGTGCAGCTCCCCACTAATCCCTCCTGGTTACTCGGTCAAACTTGGGGCTTCAGAATCTATGAGAAAGGAACCGACCGAGAATCACTTATTCTAATAAAAAAGGAGGCTGTAAGCCAACCATACCAAAATACTGCTTTAAAAACACCCTCTGGCATAGGTCCCAATAAAGTCATTAACCCCCTTTTTCCACAGCCCTCCAGCCGCACCTTAGCTCCGGCTAAACGCACTTCAACTACATTTCAAACCCCACCACCCCAGCTTCCTCTGCCCCCTTCTCGTTATTCCTCTCCCCTCCTCAGCCTCATCCAAGCCGCCTTTGCCTCAGTAAACTCCTCCAACCCCAATTTTACCTCATCCTGCTGGCTCTGCCTCTCCACCTCTTCCTCTCTATACGAGCCCGTTGCCTCCAACCTCTCCTTTTCAGAAAGTACAGAAAACAGCCCCGTGGAATGCAATTGGAATACCTCTGCCGTCCCCCTGACCTTTCATTCAGTCTCCTATACAGGAAAGTGCGTCCGCCCTCGCTCCAGTAACTCTCCCGACCTCACTGCCTGTGCCAGCTACTCATCTCCCAGCAGCTCTGCAAAATTTCTCATTCCTCATAACTCCTCCCAATGGCTCTGCTCCTCTACAGGACTTACCCCCTGTCTCAGCACGAATGTCATCAATGAATATAAAGAAACTTGCCTCCTAATTGTCCTTATCCCTAGGGTCTTATACCACAGCGAAGAAGACTTCTTCCTCCGTCTGGAAAAAACTGCAGCTCCTGCCCTTCTGCAAAAGCGAGAGCCCATCACCGTCCTTACAATTGCTTCCCTCCTAGGTCTTGCCGGCGCTGGCACCGGAATCGCTGCACTAGCCAGTCAAGACTCCGCCCTAACTCACCTCAGGGCGGCTGTTGACGAAGACATTCATCACTTACAAAACGCTATTCACCATCTAAAAAATTCTGTCAATTCCCTCTCTGAGGTAGTGCTCCAAAACCGCCGAGGTCTTGACCTTCTCCTCCTCAAAGAAGGAGGCCTCTGCGCCGCCCTAGGAGAAGAGTGCTGTGTTTATGCCAATTCCACAGGTCTCGTCGAGGATAGCCTGAAAAGAGTCTGAGAGGGACTGGAAAAGCGTAAAAGAGATCGTGAAGCCACCAGTTATTGGTCCAGTTTTTTCACTCCCATTCTCCCATACATCCTTCCTTTTCTTGGCCCCTTATTAATAATTATTCTAGCTCTCATCTTAGGACCCTGCCTCATCCGCAAAATTGTCCGGCTTGTAAGAAAACAGACGGATGCCATTTTTTCCTCGTTCGTGCAAATCCAGTATCAGCGACTCGCCACCTCTGACGCCCCCCACTCCAAGATGACAACCAACCCTCCGCGACCTCAACGCCACCGGTCGACTCGCCAACCGCGAGGCCCTTCTCAATCACCTGAACATCGCTCTCACCTCGAGTTCCAGCTTCTCTGAACCCCTGAACTTTAAACCCCTCACCTTCACCCAGCCCGCTGCAGCGAAGCCATTGTCAAGCGCCCGGGCACCACACCAACACTGAGCTCCAGCCTCGCTGAGCCACCGTCAACCCCTTTTTCCCTTCCCTAACCTCCCCCTTCCCTCACCCTTAGCGGGCCTCTCCGGTAAAGCCTCTTCCTCTAATTAGAAAAGAAAGGGGAATTGCGGGTGACTGAGCTTGTACCTCGACTTACCAGGCCTGGGCCAGGGGACCTGATATCACCCCCTGGGGAGGGTAGTAGGTACGGGCGTGAGTGCCCTCTGCAGCCCCCCCCGAGCCTGGGGAGCGAGGTCAGGGCAGCTCCCTCTTCCTCACCCAAAATGCCACTGGCAGGGGAGGCTTGCCGGAGGAAACCGCCTTTCTCCCAACTGCCCTTTCCCCACTTCCTTATCTTACCCACTCACTCCCTGGTGCCAAGGCCACTCCTGCCACCGCCAGCGCGCATGCCCGTGGCCAGAACAACCCCCGCCCCGCTGCAACGGTTCCGGCGTTCTCTCAGAACCAATCCTAACCCCTATCCCTTCAATATTGCCATTTAAGGCTGCTTCACCTCCTTTCCAGCCCTGCCCTTCTTACCAGCCTATATAACCTGTAATCACCCCTGAATAAATCTCTTTGGCGCATACTCCTACTGGATGAAGAGTGTCTTGTCCCTATCGCCGCCCTCCTTGCACGCCTCTCGCCGAGGACCCTGGCCACGTCCTCCGCCTCGCCCTCGCCTCCGGGAAAGAGCCCCCGCCGCCGGTACCCCTTGAGCAGCCCCGAGAGCTGAGGGCTCGGCTACCGGCCGCCTCTCCCCCTAGAAGTAGTAACCGCGACCGCACAGTAAGGCCCAACTATCCAGCTATTTTCCTCCTTTGCCCAAGCAACTGAACTCTCCAGCAAAGGAAACAAAACCAACGGATTCAGCTGTCTAGGACAACTTACAACGATGGACACAATTCTTATATGAGCACACAATGCTACCTGATAACCTTACTCTATTTCCCTAATGAATATGCTTTTCCACAACCTGAGATTATGCATACCTCAATAGTACATAGCCATTTTATTTTTTTAATTACACAAATATTTTATGTTCATTGAGTAAACACAGATAAGCAGGCCTTGCCTCCTGCTTCTCTGAGAAAATAAAGGTCACTGGACAGGAGCTCCTGTCCCAACCTCCTGGCAGCTGTCCTGGCTTTCTCCACCCTCTTTCCTGACAGTGGAGGGATAGCCAAGCCCTTCCTCAAGCTGACCCCCAGCCGAGCACACAATACCATTTTCTCTTGACTCCAGGAGGTCCTGACTCCTATAGTTTCTACTTCTCTTCCTTCTACATCAATGTTTCTCTCTCTAATGGCTCAGCATATTCTAGAAACTTCTATCTTAAAAAAAGACAAATCTACTTCCCTTGGATTCACTTGCTACCCCCTCAGCAAAAGGAAGTCAAGGAATCCTCTGGATTAACTTCCTGACTTCCCATTCCCTCCTCAACCCACTGTTATATAAATGAACTAAAGAGGGCTCTGCATATTGGCCCTGTGTGTTGTATATTTATTCACATCAGCCTAGGCCTGTTAGTCCCCACCCACACCCCCCAAAGAAGGCTGCCAGTGAAAAACTCAAATTCTTACATATCCCATTGCTTTTAAAATAGTCCTATTAAGAGCTCTGCTCTGGAGTTTTTCCTTGCTCTGCTCCCACATCTGGGTGGTCCCCTTCCCCACAGTCTCTGAAAGGTCCCCTGCTGTGAGGGATTTCCCCTCTCACACAACCTGTCAAAGCACAGCCCCAGTAAATAGTTTGTGTGGTACTCCCATCTAGTGGTCATATCTTTTTCCTTGATTAGCTCTGAAATGCTCCAACACGATCTCTGCACCCACTACAATTAGGCTTTTATTCCAATGTGCCAATGACACTGCTCTTAAGCTCAACAGTAGCCTCCAGGTTGCCAAATCCAATGGCCAAGTTTTTATGCTTTCATCACTCAACCTCTTAGCATTTAAGACAGTTGGTCACACCCTACTTCCAATATTTTGCCTGGCGTCTGTGTCACCACCCTCTCCTGGAGAGGATCCTTCTTAGCTTCCTTCACTAGATCCTTCTCCGGTCCAAGACTCTTCTTTATCTACACACCAGTCCCATGCATCTAAATGCCATCTAAATGCTCATGACTCTGATTTCCACATATATACTGAGTTAGAATATGGCTGTCCTGTAGACATCTCAAACTTAACGTGTCCACAATTTAACATGTCCTGAACTTCCCATATACAAGAAAACTACTTTTTCCCCATCTTCTCCATCTCAGGAAATGGTAACTCAGTTCACCTAATGGCTTAATGCCTAATGGCATAGCCCACAATCCTCTCCCTTTCTTTGACATCCTCATCCAATCTATTAGCAAATCATATCAATACCTTCCAAATATATCTTGTAGTCCAACCACTTGTCATCACCTTTATTCTTCTAGTTCAAGCCATTCCTATTTAACACCTACAATATTGCAAACTTTCTCCTTTACCCACTTGCTTCCCACTTTGCTCACTACCATCCATTCTCTACACAGCAACCAATGGTTATTTTTAGTGGTACATGAAATCTGTATTTTCTTTGTTTAAAATCTTCTAATAGACTTTCAACTAAACTTCAGGTAAAATCCAAACTCCTTATCCCAATCTACAATCTATGTGACCTCTTCCTCTCTGTTCTCATCTCCTGCCAATATCCCTGTACCTCACCAAACTCAAGGATCTTGGACCATCTTTCTATCCCTCAAACATGCATCCTAAAACCTAAATCTAATGAAAAGTTACTTTCTCAGAGACTAAGAGTCTTGACTTGACACAGTCAGACACAGTTGAACAAGACATCCAGGTGGACTGAGGAGAGTAGTTGGAGGGCTCCTCTGTGTACAGAGCTTCATTGGGGTAAAAACAGGCAAAGCCTGAAAACAAACTTCCATATTCCCTGACAAGTGATTTCTGCATATGTGAGCAAGGGTAGTTTGGGGTTCATGGAACATAGGTAGATTGGGGAATCAGACATCAGTGTGACAACACATAACTGGAGGGAAGGCAATGGAAGCAGGGAATGATTCAGCAAAAGAAAGGGGGAAGATAAAAGAAAAAGCAGTATTGAAGGCCAGAAGTTTTTTCTGAGCTAAGATTGGGGAATGTTTAAATGCTGATGGAGGTCCAGCGGCACGAGCAGCCAGGGTGGCTTGTAACAGCTTCTCCCTCCGGCCGCAGCCAGCAGAGCTCCGGGCTGGGCAGGAACCATAATGTCTCAGGCAGTGCAGACAAATGGCACTCAACCATTAAGCAAAACATGGGGACTCAGTTTATATGAATTAGAGTGAACACCACAGGAGGTAATAATGGATGGCTTGGAAATTGGGGTTTTACCTCCAAGTCTACACATTGAATTAATGTGCCCAATTTGTTTGGATCTGTTGAAGAACACCATGACAACAAAGGAATGTTTACATCATTTTTGTGCGGACTGCATTTTCACAGCCCTCTGAAGCGGCAACAAAGATTGTCCTATGTGTCAGGAACAGCTAGTTTCCATTACTTGGTGTAGGACCTATATTTTCTGTAGCATACTAAAGAAGTTAACGTGTATGGTCAGATTGTTCAAACACCCTAATTACATGGAACTTTGAACAGGAAGTGAGATCTGGTAGGTTTGTACAGGTTAGTGTGAAATTTTTGATACATCCCAAAGTAATCTGGGCAGAGAATGAGGATATATTTGCAGGGAATCCTGGGGAAATGGGGGAGAATGCAGAAATGTTGGACTTCCCCACCTGGGTTGTTACTGGTGTTCTCCCAAACATTGAGGACTGACAGTTTGGTAGGATAAGCCCTCAACCTTGGGAGATGCTGAGCCTAGTTATAATTGTGCCTAAGAGTCTCCCCCAGAGAGCCTCTTTGTTGCTCAGATGTGGCCCTCTCTCTCTCTAAGCCCATGCAGCAGGTGAACTCACTGCCCTCCCACTACATGGGACTTGACTCTCAGGGAGTAAAATCTCCCTGGCAATGTGGGATATGACTCCTGGGGATGAGCCTGGACATGACATTGTGGGATTGAGAAAATCTTCTTGACTGAAAGAGGGAAGTGAAATGAAACAAAACAAACTTTCAGTGGCTGAGAGATTTCAAATGGAGTCAGGAGGTCAATCTGCAGGGCATTCTGATGCACTATATCGATATCCATTTTTTGTTTTTCATGTATTGGAATAGCTAGAAGAAAATACTTGAAACTGTTGAACTGCAACCCAGTAGTCTTGATTCTTGAAGACAACTGCATAAATATGTAGCTTACCTGGTGTGACTGTGTGATTGTGAGAACCTCGGTGGCTCACACTCCCTTTGTCCAGTGTGTGGACAGATAAGTAGCAAAATGTGGAAAAAAACTGGATGAAAAATGGAGTGGGATGGGGGGTATGGAATGTTTGGATGTTCTTTTTTACTTTTATTTTTATTTTTTTGGAGTAAGAAAAATGTTCAAAAGTTGATTCTGGAGATGAATGCACAACTATATGATGGACTGTGAATGATTGTACATGGTGGATGATTGTAGGGTATGTAAATATATCTCAATAAAACTGTATTTTTTTAAAAAAAAATAAGTTTCCAAAAGATCACTAAGACCAGACCCAAACTTTGATGCACTCATCAGCAAAATTTATCCAAGTCATGATGAATATGAAGCTCATCAAGAGAGAGTATTAGCCAGGATCAACAAGCACAATAATCAGCAAGCACTCAGTCACAGCATTGAGGAAGGACTGAAGATACAGGCCATGAATAGACTACAGAGAGGCAAGAAACAACAGATTGAAAATGGTGGTGGAGCAGAAGATAATGGAGACACTTCTCACTGTAGTAATGCATCCACACATAGCAAACGGGAGGCAGGACCCAGAAACAAATGGACCGAAACATCTGATGATTCTGGGCTTGAGCTTGATAATAACAATGCAACAGTGACAACTGATCCAGTGATAGATGGTGCTAGTGAAATTGAGTTAGTACTCAGGCTGCAACCCACACTTATGGAAAAAGATGGCAGTGCACAGACAAGATACATAAAGACTTCAGGCAATGCCGCTGTTGATCACTTATCCAAATATTTGGCTAAAGTTAGCTTTAGAAGCACTTCAGAGCAAAGAGAATCAAACCAGATGAAACTTGATACAGCCAGTGAGAAGCAGTATACTATTTACACAGCAGCAGTCAATGGCCAGTTCACTTATTAAATGACTCTTTTTCTTTGGAATTCATCAGTGAGAAATACTGGAAAGTGAACAAACCCATAGAACCTTATTACACATCCACAAAGGAGCACAAATAAGCATTTCCTAAAAACAGTTCTGAGAATGAACATATTAATACCCTATTTCTTTGATATTAAAGATGTACAGTCATTAATTTTATGGACAGAATTTTGGATGTGTTGTTCAGTTTTCTTTCTGAGCCAGACTTGTTTACATTATTAGAGTCTTTCCCTTTCAATTTAAGATTTTCTTTTTGGAAGAAGCTGCACTTATCCTGTACTTTTTCTTTCCTCTAAAAAATCTGAGTTATGTATTTTCAGAGTGTGGTTCTATTTAGAACCTTCTTCTGACCTAGGAATTTTTCATAGTTCTTTATTCTTAAGTGAAAATTCAGTTTGCTCTTAAAAATAAGAATTTTAGGCCTACAGAATGTTAAATAATATGTATTCTGACTTTTTTTCCTCCAGAGTCTTGTACATTTATAGTTTTCTAAATAAACTATAGTATCTTCATGAACACCAAGGCTCAAATTTGCTGTGCTTAAAAGCAATTCTCATAGGATTATTAATTTCATGGTATTTTCTTCCATAATATCTCATTTTAAAAAGAAGTTCTTTCTGAACTTATGTCCATTGTCATGCAATGTTACTTTTTTCCATTTTTTCTTATCATAATTTTGAAATTTCTGGTCCTGGGGAGGAGCATCCACACCTTCATTTACAGATTTCACTGAAGAAAAATTAAATTGGTTTTATGTTGTCTTCACATGTGTATCCAAAGAAGTTTTTCTTTTTTTGTATTCTACTGTCACTTCAGTTCCTTAATTATGTGTGTTTGATGTTTTTGCCTCTTAAAATACCAGAGATATGGAGATTTGCACTTTAGCCTTGATGAAAAGTACAAGATGTGTTCACAACTTCCCTATTCATTTCTTATTGGTAGCCACATAAGTTTCAAGAATAACATGGCACATAGAAGCAACGATGGGGAAAAAATGTTCACTTCTGTCTGAAAAGTGTGTTCAGCATTTTTGGGTTGCCATATCAGTTTATAAATTTGATGCTCTGCTGGTTAAACTCTAGAGAGAAAGAGGTTAACAGAATTTGACTCCTGCCTTGATATGGAGTGAAAGATAATCTGTAGAAAAATGCCAAACAGTAGGGTAAAGACATTCAACTCTTCATAATTTAATTTTATATGGAGACAAAAGCCATGGCAGGGCAGGGGGTGGGGACAGTTTCAGGTGTTTGGGAGCCAGAGGGCTTTATCCTGGCAGGTCAGATAAGATTGACTTGTGTATTATGTGCCATCTCTGTCCTGATTCTAATGGTATGTTTCCAAGTTTATATTACCACAGTATTTACAAAGATATGTTTGCACTGAAAATTAACCCCTTAAGGGTTTCTGATGGGAGGGACTAATCCTCCAGTATCATTGTAATTAAAGTCTATCTAGTCACTATAAATATTTATTTGTCAATTTTGACAGACTGGGGACAGCTTGATGTTTTGAATCTTCAGCCCAGCATGAAAATTTCAAAGGCTTATTCAATTTTTTTTTTTTACCATTTTAGTGGAAACATTTAAAATCTGTTTTTAGTTTTTTTTTGTAACCTGTACATGGTCTATCAAAACCACCAAAAAGTAAGGGAAATTTTGTATTCAACTCCTTTTTTTTTGGTATGTTAAGATGTATAGATTATTAATGCATGTCCACTGAATATAACCCTGGTTTTGTGATATAACTGCTTAGATTTTATTGGTGGCATTAGATAGTGGGTGCATTAAATAATTAAATTTCCATTGTGATCATTAATCGAAACTTTGTCTTTAAGCAAAAAGTTATTTGTGAATACAAGTTTTGTGCTTAGAGAACGTATGTGTGTTTATCTGTCAGTATGGGAGGATGTAAAGTCTTTGCATCATTAGTGAATTCATTGGATGTGTAATCCTTTGTAAAATATAATTATAGGTAATTGATAGGGCATTGAAAAAAAATGCTGATGGATACTGGTCCTTAAAGAGGGAGATCCTAAAAAATACCAGAGCAGAAACACTCAGTAGTATGAGAAAAGGTTCTGCAAAAGCAAAGGGAATGAGATCTGGATCACAGATGTTGAGAATTGGCCTTGGTGCAGGGACATTTTTTCCATTCTGATAGGTTGGGAGGAGGAGGGGATAGATGAAGATGTTGGTAGGTTTTCTGTTAAACAAATTTGTTGTTAAACAAATGACAAGAAAAGACCTAAAAAGCTACTAGCTTTCAAAGGAAAGGAAAAGCTACCTCAGCTTGAGAGGTGCCTTCTTATAAACTTCACAGACTACATAATCCTGATGCTAAATTGGGCAGAAACATAAAGAATGAAGGAAATGCACCCAATTCTTTGTATAAACTCAATATAATATTGATTATATAAACTGATAAAACTGGCATAAAGAGAGACAAATACAGATCAATTTCATTTATGGAGATGCAAATATCTTTCAACAAAAAGTAAGCAAATAAGTTCAGTAGTACATTAGAAGAATTATATATCATAACCAAAGGGGCATCATTCCCATAAAGTAAGGATGGCTCAATATGAGGAAAATAATTCATATTTTTCTCCATATTAATAGCTCAAAGGAAAAAAACTATATGAAAACAAAGGGACCCACTCCAATAAAGATGGTGCAGTGAGAGAATTCAGGGCTCTGTCCCACCACAGAATCTTTGAACAAACAGCAAAAACAGGCAGAAACAACTTTCTCAGAGCTCCAGAAAACAGTTAAAGAACTGCAGATGCTATCTAGATAATAGAAATAAAGTAAATCTCAAGCATATAAGAAAAGAAAACAGAATTCAGTAAGTTTATCATCCACCAAGTTATGTAACAAAAGTCAATACTTTCCTATACAGGAAGAAAAATGTAGTTTGAAAATACAATATAAAATATAGTAATAATGATTTGAAATATTTTAAATTAGAAATTTATTTTAAAAACTTAATGTAAAGAAAATATAAATTGATAATGAAACAAAGTATTTAATATTTTGGAAAAAAACAGCAGGAAACATGCAGAATCTATTCAGTGAAAACTATAAAACAGTTCAGGAGCATATAAAAGGAGAGACATGCTTTGTTGGTGAAAAGGCCATTATCAATGTTTCAGTTCTTCCTGAATTAAATCTATAAACTCAATGTCATCCTAAATGAAAATCTCAAGAAGTTTTATTCTTGTTGTTTTTGTTATTGGGAGTGGGTGGCCCACAAAGTGATTTTTAAATTTATGCAGAAAAACTAACAGGTGGGAATGTCCAGGAAAATTCCAAAAAAATAAATAAAAGTTTTAAGAGAGAAACTAGGCTACCAAACATCAAAATGCTTTGGTAATTCAAATCATTTTATCATACCACAAGACTAAGATAAAATCAAATGAACACAACAGGATGTCTCAACGGTTTCAAATGCCTGTGGGAATGTTGTATATGATAGAAGTGACATTTCAACTCTGTAGGGAAATTAATTATTTAGTTACTTAAATTTAAATATTAGTTAGTAAAATAAAGGTATGGGGACTACAGGGCAACCATTAGTAAACAAGATCTGGATCCTTCTTTTACTCTCTATGGCTAAATCAATTCCAGGCAAGAATGGATGTTTAGACATCAATAAATAAACTTTCAGAGGAGAGACTATGTGAATACTTGTGTGAATTATGAAGTGAAATAAGCCTCTCTGAGCATTTTCCAAAAACAAAAGATACACAGACAAGATGGACACATTTACAGTACTAGAATTTCAACTTCATAAAACAAAGTTAATGGAAAGTCTTAGAGGAAATGGTTGCAAAACCTTCATGTGATAATTTTCCTAACAAAGTTTTGATTTCCCTAACATAAAAACTTTCTGATGTCCCTAATATATAAATAGCTCTAAGAAAAGAAAAGTTGCTCTACTTTCACTAATACTTAAAGAAATACAAAATAAATTTGAGGCTGCTGCTTTTCACACCCCAAATGGGCAAATATTTCAAAGATGATAATATTTCCATCCTTGACACTACTGCTGCTGACCATGTAAATTAGTACAATAGAGCTGAAGGATAATTTGATGA
Source organism: Choloepus didactylus (assembly GCF_015220235.1). Taxonomy (NCBI): domain Eukaryota; kingdom Metazoa; phylum Chordata; class Mammalia; order Pilosa; family Megalonychidae; genus Choloepus; species Choloepus didactylus. The sequence continues at coordinate 8,012,668 of NC_051327.1, read as the reverse complement.
AACCCATTAAAATGGTAAATGTCTGAACTGAAGTTATGGTTGCATGACTACAAATTTATTTTTAAATTTCATTGAATTGTACTCTTAAAAAGGGAAAAATTTATAGTATGGAAATAATATCCCTATAAAGCTGTGTAAAAATTGCACATCCTTTGACCTAGCAATTCTACTTCTATGAATGCATACTACAGAAAATGGCTTCTTACCTGACAAATGGAACTTGTAGGATGGTATAGAGTCCAATAATTATTATCATTAATAACATTTTTAAATACTAGAAGGATATACAATTTATAATTTTATAAACAGAAACCTCTACCAAGATAACATCAAAATCCCTACACAGTCATGTGAGTGGGACTTCAAATTACACAAATTAGCACATCCACTATACCAGGTCAACTCAGGCAGGTTGAATAATTAGAAGCAAGGTTGGAAGCCCACCAGGAAGATTTTGTTCCCAAATTCATGCAAATCTTACTTTGCTTTCAATCCACGAGATGTTTTGTCATCGTAAACAAGTGCAGTCACTTTCTGTCCAACTTTCAGAAGCACATTACCAGACACAGCATCATTACTAAAGTAGATCAACTCATTAATAAAGCCGTAATCACCACAGAATCTTGTCACAGCACCGTGCACAGTTTTCAACCTGGTGTCACCTATGAGATGGGTAAACAAAAAGTTACATTATTCAGTCTCAAAAGCAGACACAAACTGCAAATGAGCCCCATCAGAGGAAAATATGGTACACAATAATCCAAATCTAGAAATATAATGGAAATGATTTGATGTACAGATGACAGTGCTAATAGAGCATAGTGGTTAAGTGTGCAGGATACTGGAGACAGAAGACCTGGGTTCAAATCCTGGCTCCATGCTTCTCTGTGTAGTGCAGTGGCCACAGGCAGTGGAGTGCCATGGTTAAGAGTACTGATCCTGGAGCCAGGATGCCTGGTTTTGACTCACAGCTCTTCCACTTACCAAATGTGTAACCATGCCCACCATGTTTCTTCACCTTCTGACCCCACTGTCATCTGTAAAACCAGGACAATAACAATGTCTGCCTATAAGGTTGTTATGAGTATTAACTGGGACACACATGTAACTGCATTGCATTAAGAGTGCCTCGCACAGGTCCGGGATTAAATGTTAGTTGTTGTTCTTGCATCTGCACCTAGAGAGCCTTTAAGCATCCATCATTATCACACAACTTCATCAAGGTCATCAACAGAAGTTTTAGTGGAGAGGTTTTGCACAAAACAGAGAAGAGCTCTGAGGACATATGCAGCAGCATCTTTTTAAAATTCCATATAGTTAATCATGCCAGCATCATTTATTAGATAAATCAGTCTTATCAGTTTGCTTCTATAGAATTGAAATGCTGCCTTGATCACATATCTATTTAATATGTATGTTTGTTTACAATACATTATGTGTATATATACATAATATACATATATAATTATCCTCAATATATTTATCCATTTCTTCATAAATATTATCTGTTTTTATGAACAGGTACTTCATGGACTTAATGGTAAATTTTAATTTCTGGTTAGTTACAACCCTTCAAACACACACACACACAAATACGCCATTGCAAAAACACTATTCTTTTCCCTAATATCTTTGGCAATTATCAGAACATTAAAAGTATTTAATCCTTTCCTCCCCTCCTCTCCACTCACTGGAATTTTTGTTGGAATGCATTCAATTTACCTATTTGTATTTTTATAAAATTCAATATTCTAATCCAGAACAATGGACTATCCCTACATATATACATTCAGATTTTGTATTTTACATTTAGCAAGATTTATAATTTTTGGTATATAAGTTCTAAATATTTCTTATTAATTTCTTATTAAATGTATTTCTATGCATTAATCATTTTCAGCACTTAGTTCATTTTTTTCTTTGCTTCTATAGAGTATTATCACTTCAGAGTAAAGGCCTACTGATTTGTAAGTTTAACTTGTATTGATGTTGTTTATTTAATGTGACAAAATTTACTTAATTCTAGTTTTGATTATTAGCCTTCAAATGGTCTACAAACACAAATAAGTTTGTCTCATGTGCTGGGTTGGCTATATTATGTTCCCCAGAAAAGCCATGTTCTTTAATGCAATCTTGTGGGGTCACTGACAGTCCATGGCATGAGGTGGCAAAGGAGATATGCAAAATAGCACCATTTAATTCTCCTAATCATACTCTAGTATGAAGCAAGGCTCTGGGTGACAGTGTTTTTGATACCTTCACCGAGTTTTGCAGAATTAAGAGGTATAATGATGTTGGCTGGCTGCTCTTAGATACTTTGGATAAAGTTGTAAGAGAAAGGGATGAGCTAAAGGCTTCAAATTCAAAACTTAAATGCTGTATGACAGATGTAAAAGTTTCTATGTGTGTCCTGAAAGAAAATCTTATTTCCTGTGCCTGCAGACTGGAAGTTTCTGAAAACCAGATGCATATTCTCATTGTGCAAGTAGCAGATTTACACATACTCTGGATATGGGTTTGCCTTCCTTGCGTGACATTCTTCTGCCAAAACTACCATCTGTGGACTTACAGAATGCCTAATCCACCATCATGGTATTCTACACAGCACTGATTCAGACCAAGGAACCCACTTCACAGCAAATGAAGTGAGGGAATGGGCACATGCTCATGGAATTCTGTGGTCTTACCATGTTCCCCATCATCCAGAGGCAGCTGGGTTGATAGAACAGTGGAATGGCCTGTTGAAGACTCAATTTTGGTGCCAACTAGGTGGCAATACCTTGCAGGGTTGGGGCAGTGTTCTCCAGGAGGCTGTGTATGCTCTGAATCAGTGTCCACTCTGTGGTGCTCTTTCTCCCATAGCTAGGATTCATGGGTCCAGGAATCAAGGGGTGGAAACAGGAGTGGCACCACTCACTATCACTCCTAGTGATCCACTAGGTAAAGTTTTGTTTCCTGTCCCTGCAAGCTTAAACTCTGCTGGTCTACAGGTCTTGGTTCCAAAAGGAGGAGTGCTTCCACCAGGAAACACAACAATAATCCCACTGAACTGGAAGTTAAGACTGCCACCAGGCCACTTTGGTCTTCTTATGCCTCTGAATCAACAGGCAAGGAAGGGGATTACTGTTCTGGCTGGGGTGATTGATCCTGACTATCAAGGGGAAATAGCACTGCAACTACACGATGGAAGTAAAGAAGAGATTTCCTGGAATACAGGAGATCCCCTAGAGCATCTCTTAGTACTACCATGACCTGTGATTCAAGTCAATGGAAAACTACAACAACCCAATCCAGGCAGGACTACCAACGGCCAAGAAACTTCAGGAATGAAGGTTTGGGTCACCCCATCAAGCAAAGAACCATGGCCAGCTGAAGTGCTTGAAGAGGGTGAAGGGAACATGGAATGGGTAGTGGAAGAAGGTAGTGACAAATATGAACTACAGCCATGTGACCAGTTACAGAAATGAGGACTATGATGACATGAATATTTCCTCCTCATTTTATTATGATTATGTTTGTATTTGTCTGTAAAGCAAATATCTTTGCTTTCTTCTCTGTCTTATCATATGGCATAAGCTGTAATGTTCATTTTGCTGTATTTAAGCTAAAGGAAATCAATTTTAAGAGCTAATGTCACCCAAGGACTTGCACCCTATTCTGGAGAGATTTAGTGTGTTTCCAGATGTATTCTGCACAGTGGAGTATTGTTAGGCAAAATATATGTCTGTTATTGTTATCTATGTAGAGATAAAGTATGGTTTTAGGTGATGTGTATAACTGCCAAGTTGACAAGGGGTGGACTGTGATGGTTAGGTTCATGTGTCAACTTGGCCAGGTGATAGCACCCAGCTGTCTGGTCAAGAAAACACTAGCCTAACAATTGCTGTAAGGATGTTTGAGGCTGGTTAATAAACCAACAAGCTGGTTTATTAAATCATCAGTCAATTGACTGCAGCTGCGACTGATGACTCACCAAAGGGCATGCCTTCCACAATGAGAGAATGCAATTGGCTGTATTTAATCCAATTAATCAGTTGAAGACTTATAAGCAAGACAGTTAGAGGACCTTCACTTCTTATTGGATGCACAGTGAAGCATTTCCTGAGGAGTTCATCAAAGTTGCTGGTTCATTTCCTGAGGAGTTCATCGAACACATTCACTGAAGATCATAGCTCATTTCCTGAGGAGTTCATTGAAGGTTGCCGGTTCATTTCCTGAGGAGTTCATTGGACATCTTCCTTGGAGTTGACAGTTTGCTGACTGCTCTACAGAATTTGGACTCATGCATACCCACAGTTGCATGAATCACTTTTACAATTTGATAGTCAGAGACACCTCTCAATGATTCTGTTTCCCTTGAGAACCCTAACTAATACAGGGTGTAAACTTTTAATTGATACTTTCTATGGAGATGTGACCCACCCAACTTTGGGTGAGACCTCTAATCAGATTATTTCCATGGAGGTGCAGCCCTGCCCATTCAGGGCAGGTCTTGATTAGTACACTGGAATCTTTAAGAGAGCTCAGGAAGAGAGACAGGAGCTGGCCTGACAGAGATGATTAGAGATGTTTGGAGATATGGACAGAAGGATGTTTGGAGATGCTAAGCTAAGAGATGAAGCCCAGAGTTTGCCCTGGATAAACTAAGAGAGGACCCCTAGATGCTTAGAGAGAAACACCCCAGGAGAACCAAGCAGAGAGCTGAGAGAGAGGAACTATATAGAAGCCCGGAGACATTTTGGAGAAAGCCATTTTGAAACACAACCCAGGAGCAAAGGACCAGCAGACACCAGCCATGTGTCCTCCCAGCTAACAGAGGTGTTCCAGATGCCATTGGCCTTTCTTCAGTGAATGTATCCTCTTGTTGGGGCTTTGGTTGGACACTTTTATGGCCTTAGGACTATAAATTTGTAACCAAATAACCCTCCTTTATAAAACCAATCCATTTCTGGTATTTTGCATAATGGCAGCTTTAGCAAATCAGAATATCTCATGTTCTAATATCCAAATAAATTTTATCACCCACCTTTATGTTTTATTATCCACATTAAACAAAATGATGTTAATAATAGTGATGAGAAGTAAGATTGCAGTTCTGTATCTATCTAATAAAATGTTTCCAGCATCTCACCATTATTTTGATGGTTGTTATCTGGCGTAAATAATCTTCTTTATATTTAAGCAGTTTTTTCCTATATTAATTTTTCATCTGAAAAGGCTGTTTTCTTTTATGAAATGCCTATGTGGTGTTCATTGATGCCATATAAAGTTACATGGTTTTTCTCTTTCAATTTTTAATATAATTAATTATATTGATATAGTTCCTGATGTTGAGTCTTCTTCCATTTCTGGAATAAATTTTATGTGATCATTTTGAGTTTGAGCTGGATAATATCTGCTAATATTTTATTTAGAATTTTGCATCTGGGTTCATAAATGGAATTGTTTTACTAACATCTTTTTAATTTCATCATTCATTTTTATTACTTATACTCATTTATAAGTTTAATTTGGACAATTGACATATTTTCTACTGTCAAGAATGCTTTAAATTGTTACTTCTCCAACTTTCCAGTCCTTGCTTGAGATTTGAAATTCCTTAAAAAAGAGAACAACCATATTTTACATACCTCTCTGTCATCATATAGTCATATGGTAAATGCAAAGGTGGGTGCCTAAAAAGTTTGGAATCAAATAAACAGCTTGCACTTGAGAGATTGTCTCCTTAATACCTGCATTTAATGTAGCACTTGGAATGCTTTTCGGGATGTATTTCTGTTTCTCTAAGACCCTCATTATATAGACTGATATTCCAGGCAAACAGGTCATTTTGTAAAATTTCATCCATGTCTGACTTGAAGCATTTAAGAAAAGGAAAAGTGATACTTTCGTAAGGTGGAGGATGATAAAAATTTTCCACTGTCCAAAACTTATGTTTAAAAAACCTTGCAGCTTTAACAAAGACATGCAAAGTCACCCTTCTTATTCTCCTTAAACTCAATACCATTTGATTTGAGAAAGACTATCAGGATAGAAGATACTGCATATTGCTAGACCAACTTTATGAACATTTTAAAGTAGTTTGAAGAGTAGTCTCTCCCTAAAAAAAATGCACAAACTTTTCTCTGCAGCCTCCCAATCTGTTTCTTTGCACCAACCATGTATTCTCAGTTTGAAGGTCCAAAGCCACCTTAATGAAAAATTCCCCCACCCCACCCAGCAAACTGCTTATGACATCATTTTGTATTTCTCCTAAATCTTGAATAACTTATGGGGAAGCCAGGGAACTACTTCATGATGAACCATTTATTTAAAACTGACTGTAGCGCATCCGTGTTAGATGAGTTGTTCATTTCACTGAAACTTCAAGTAAGTGACATCTCCAAAGCACACACATGCTGAGAAATGACAAACCTGTGTGGGTGTGTGTCTGTCTGTGTTTGAAAGGGCAGGCTTTGTGGGTTTTTTTTGAAGACCACCCAAATTTTCTTACACATCTGTCTCTTGCCTGCACTGGAAGTGACATTACTCCATAGAGGATGATTTTACCATCACGTAGAGGATAATTACCTACCTCCCTGGGCTGCTTGCTTCTAATCTATGGAGCACCTGTCCTGGGATCTGGGTGAAATAAATAAAAACAACAACAATGAGAACCAAACAAACAGAGAAACACAATATAAGAAAGCTCCCCTGTAAAAGCAAACCAGAGACATTTCCGAGTGGCTATAAAAACCCTGAGGAGAAATTCTGTCTAATAGGGCCTCAGTCCTGCAACGTGTCTAGGTTCCTATCTGAAGCAATCTCAAATTCTCCCTGGAGGAAAGTATCCTCAACCCAAGTCTCATAGAAATCCCAGCGATAGATACAAAATGGAAAAAATAATAATAAATAAGAAGAAATAATAAATAATAATAATGAATAATTGAAATAAAACACAGTGGAAGGATTATAGGCAGACTAACATCACTGAAGAGCATATTAGTGAAATATAATATAGATATGTAGAAATAACACGGAATGGATGGCAGACAGGCAAAGAAGTGGAAAAACTAAATGGAGGCTTAAGGTTTCACCAATTGAATAAGAAGGTCCAAAATAGATCTAGATGGAACACAAGGAGATTTTTAAAAAGGGAATGTAGAAGAGGAAGCATTAAAAGATAAAATGGCTGAGAATATTCTAGGTATGAAAGATGCAAATGTTCAGGATCAGAAAGATCAAACAATGTCAAGCAGGATTGTTGAAAAGAAGCCAGGTTGCATGCTAGTCAGACTAATAATATCAAAGCAGGGAGCTGGTCTTAGAAGGAGCCAGAGGGAAAAGACAGATAACCTACGCAGAAATGATAAGTAGACTGAAGGAATTATCCACAAACTGGAAGCCAGGGAAAAGTGGAATAAGAATGACTTCAAAGTGTGGAGTCAAAAAATTCTCAATCTAAAATAGTACATGGAGTAGAACTCTCTGTCAAGAAAAATGGAGAAAGAAATTACTTTTGAAATAAGCAGAAATCTGGAGCACTTTGCCAGCAGCAGACATCACAAAGAAACTTCAAAGAATGTACATAGTTCAAGAGTAAGAAAAAGACCCAAAAGGAATAAATGAGATTCTAGATGTTTTGGGTGACTGAAAATTGGTAAACATGTGGAAAATCTAAATTTAAAAATTAAACGAATAAATAACTAGATGGCTAGTCCATGAGTACACTTCCAAAATATATAGGTAGAGGTTAAAGAAAGGACAAAACTAGCAGGCAAGAAAATAAAGACATTGCATTGTTGGAAGGAAATATAAAATTTAAAATATTTATTTAATTTAGATTTGGGTTAAATATGCAAATTAATACTTCAAGAATAACCACTGGGGGCAGGGAGTAGAATTAAAAAGCCTAGCTTCCAAAGTAGATAATGAAAAAAAAAGTTATCCATTCAATAGAAGCAAGAAACAAAGAAGAAAAAAAACCTGCTTGGCAAATGAAATGCGTAAATAAAATGATATAATAATAATCTCCAATAATTAAAAATTATTTTGAAGCACACAGGGAATATGACAGAGGAGGAGAAGGAGGACAAGAAGAAAATTCCTGGCCATGCATTAGGTCATAAAACAGTCACAGCATTGGAGTCACACAAGTCAAAATTTTTAAACACAAGGTAATTCAGTAAGGAATCAATAATGAAGAATATATTTTAGAAGGTATATACATGAAAATTGTTTTAAAACTCAAATTTACCCATACATGAAATAAAAGATCACAAAGGAAGCTGGAAATCCACTTAAAATGAAATGAAAATGCACCTATTAAAACATATGGGATAAAACTAAAGCTAGGAATTTTGAGCCTAAAATGTATAGCTTACAAACAAACAAAAACAGTTAAAAATTCTTGTGCCAAGAACTCAAACTAAGTACTTAAAAATATTTTTTAAAATCTCTCATAAGGACTTAAGGAAAGAGAAGGATAGTAGTAATAAATACAGCAGAAAGTATTGAAACAGAGAAGAAACGAAAGAATAGAGCAAAGCTATAGGCTGCTTCTCTTAAAAGAGAGGTAGAACTGATAACGATCAGGAAAATTGACCTAGAAAGCAAGAAAGAAAGCACAAATAAATGACACTAGAAATGACCTGGGGAAATAACTATATTATGCCCCCAAATTCAAAATTTAAATTGTATAAATTGCTTTAAAAACATTCAAACTGACACAAAAAGGAATTGAGATCCTGGATAATCATATAGTCATTAAGTAAATAAAGTATAATTATGTGTCTTTACATTGTGTGTGTGTATGAAGGCATGTTATATTTCACAATAAAAAATTTAGAAAAGGAATATTAAGATGTGACAAGAGATCGTCAGACCTCTTTGTTCCCTGGCTTGTGATGCAACTAAAGCCCCGCTTTGTGCATCCATACTAGCTCTACACCCACACTGTCTAATACGGTAGCCACATGTGGCTATCTAAATTTAGATTAATTATGATTAAATAAAACTTAAAAATATGTTCCTCAGTCATACTAGTCACATTTCAGGTGCCCTATAGCCACTTGTGGTTAATGAAAACACCTTGGAAGAGAGATGCCAGTGTATCAGTCAGGATTCTCCAGAGAAACAGATCTAACAGGAGATCATATATATATATATACACACACACACATATATGAATATATATATATGAATATATGTGTGTGTGTGTGTACACATTCATGTAAGACAATTCCTTAAGAGATTTATTATAAGGAACTGGCTCATTCAACAGTGGGGCTGGCAAGTCCAAACTCTGTAGGGAAGGCCACAGATTGGAAACTCTGATAAAGGTGATGCTGAAACCTCAGTCCAAGTTCCCAACAGGAAACTGTCTGACTGGATATTCTGGCAAAAGTCAATGTTGAAGTTAATGCAGAAATTCTTCTTCTGACCACTGAAACTCGCAGTTCTGGCTTTTAAGACTTCCAGATGATAGGATGAGCAGATTACCTACATTAATGAGAGCAATTGCCTTTGTTGGTTGTAGATGAAAGCAACTAATTATACATGCAAATTCCATCTACAAGATACCCTCACAGTAACAAAAAGGCCAGTGCTTGACCAAACAACTGGACACCAGAATCTAATCAAGTTGACTCATGAAATTAACTATCATACCAGGTGAGGTCAAGAAGGGGCTCATCAACGAGAGAGAAAAATGGGTACCCTGGGGAGTATGAGGCTTCTTTGGATGGTATAGCCAAGGAGTCACCAAACTTCTACAAAAGGCCAGATAGTAAATATTGCAGGCCTTGAGGGCCAAAGAGTCTGTCACATCGACTCAACTCTGCCATTGCAGTAAAGACAGCTGTAAATGATACACAAACGAATGAGTGTGGCTGTGCTCCAATAAAACTTTATTTACAAAACAAGGCCACCTGCTGGATTTGATCCTCAGGCTGCAGCTGGTTGACTCCAGGTATAGCAAGAAGCATATATAAAGAGAAAACAAGTTTCCCATATCCTCAGAAACCTTTTAGGCTAATTGGAGAAAATTGCTGCATTACAATGGGTTAATATTTTATCCCCCCATGGTACTGTTTGGAACAAAACACATTTAACCCAAAGAATATCAAGGTAGGCCAATTTTTCTGCATTCCCACAAAAGCAGTTATGCATTCTAAATTTGAGGGAGGCCAGCTCTGATTTTATCATCCTCTCTCCCCATGCTATGCTTCACAGAACTCCATTAAAGAATGTGCACTGATCTCATGGGGAAAACTGGCTTGAATTATAAGCTACCTGGAGAGTGTCAGGTCCCTTTATGCCCAAGTCTTTTAAACCTAAGAGGCATTCCCTAAAAGGCTGAGCAGCCCTGATTAGACTTTGGCATGGATGGACCCTGTTGGAAACTTGGCCGTGAGCTTGTTATGGAAAAGCATTTGACCTCTGCCTGCTAGCGCCACGTAACAAGCCTTCTTGGGCCTCTGACCCTTCTTTGTGAATTTGCTCTTTACTCCAATGAAAAATAACAGGTATGATCTCTCTTGATTGTCACAAAGAAACTGCTTAGAAGCCTTTAACCGAAGAGTTCAGGGCATAGGGATTAAAAAGAGTTTCCTTTCTCCAAACCAGGCTTCAAGAGATTAATTTAGCAGAAACCTCCATCCTCTCTAGAGACAGAAACACTTAAGGTTAAGTTTTTCTCTTGGATACCTTTACAAACAGGAGGAATATCATGAAAAATATAGCAGTTTCATGGCTTTTCAGTAAAGCCAGAGTCAGAATTACTTTTTTCTTGGTAAATACGTTTCCTTTGTTTTGTATTCTGTTCCTCATTTGTTGAGCAGTGTGCTATATTTTTCAGTCATGACTAGGACTGGGTTTAGGGTGTGGATTTTCCTCTCAAACTGATTAATCCCATGTTTTACATACCTCTTATGCTTGCTTCGAAGCTGTTTAACTGATCCAGTTGTTCATTAACCAGGAAACTACACTTAAGGAAAGAAAACCCAGAGAAAACAATGGAAAAATCTGGGTTGCTTTCTGGATGCATATATTTAGCAAATGTGCACTTGAATTCCTCGATGATTGGGGGTGGTACTGGGGAGCCTCTGTTACGAGCTTCGTGCATAATAGTATATACTCATTCAACAACTGCCAAATGGATGAAGAAATTAATGCTCAGAGAAGCTAAAATTTGATCACAGAGTTAGAAAGCAGGACTTCTGGCACCCAACACAGATCTATCTGACACATATACCCATGTTTCCTCTGTCTCCCATACCCACCAGTGGGGTGACAAGCAATCAGGCTCTTTAAGCATGTGGTTGGTTGAGGTAGCTTAGAACGGTAGATATTAAAATTGTCACCATGATACACACACCCAAACAATTATCATAAAGTTTTTGCAAAGATTTCCTTGGATGCCTAATAAAGCAGGTGTCCAATGCATGCAAAATTGAAGAGTAATTAGTAATAAAAATGATCTATTTGTGGACTAGCAAGGAAATATAACCTTCTTCTAAAATTTTAAGAATAGGCTTGAGAATGACATTTTAGATATGCCTTTTTAAATAAATATATAATTTCTTTGAATTTAAATTTTCAGGAGAGGCTCAGAAGAATCCCTAATGTGCAAACCTTGTGTAGGAAAGGAAAACAGTGGGTATAATTTGGAGTTCTGGGTAATGGGAATTAATTTCATATTATTCCAGGATGAACTTAAGTTAGGTGATTGCCAGATTGGAGCCCCGTGACATTGCCAAAATATCTGTCTGTTTTCATCCATCACTGTCTTTGGCCCTGTCTCTTTAAATCACCATTCCTGCTCAAAATCTGCCCCAGAGGAAGGTGGAGATGACTTTTCTGATGTTTTCTCAGCTTTCAGAGAGTCAGCTTTCTGTGCTAGGATAGGATGCTCTTTGGCCACTTCCCCAGACTTTGAAAGGAATTAGCAGTACTTCTTTGTATGTGCTCATGTACGTACGTGCATGGTAGTCCAAATAAATACTGCTTATTCTGTGTAGGTGCATGCTGGTCAACTGTTACAGTCAAATACACACCTCCTACCCTCTCTTCTGAACAGCAGGTTCTTCAACCTGCCTGTCCCCACCTCTCTGTAGACTGTTCCCAGATCTACCAGCCTTAGCTGCTACCTTACAAGATGACCTAACTGGTCCTTTCCACCAGCCTTGCCCTGGGGAGGCTGGAGGCTGAGGGTGTGTGCACTGTCCCCTAAAGGTCATGTCCGCTCTTAGTCACTGCCAAGAAAGTAACTGCTCGGCCAACAGGCAACTCTCTGTAAGACATCTTAGCCCGATTATTCTTATTGTCATTGTTATTTTCTCCCAACCCCATAGGCATTGTTACTCTTCCTGTGATGTACAGGGGCCATCTTTGAGGGCAAAATGTCTCAGTTATATTAAACTGATGTTTCCCAGCAACTGACTTGTTGGCATTACTGGAGAGCTGAGAAGCTAGGAAGAAAACTGACCCCATAACAGTTATTATATTGTTTAAGAAATAAATCTATTTTTTCTCTCCATGGTGAAAAAACCTTTCCTGTTCAAAAGCATAAGGCATATGTCATTCTGACGAGGATGTTGCCTCCAACCTTTATGTGTTTTGAACTGGGAAGCCCTAATATCTACTAAGAACATGAAACGTGCATCCTCAGATCCATTCTCTAATTTTTTTCTCAAAACTAACAACTAAGATGCCTTTTGCTTCTGCTTTAAAACCCATATGATAGCAAAGGCTTGTGGCAGGCAGATCGGGGATTGGAAAATGAGGGGCGACATGATGAGATGACACAGCAAACACCCTGCAACATCCTTTCTTGAAGTGGTCTGAAAATACTTCGTAGGGGACATTCAACCTACAAGCTGTTTCCTCTCTTCAAAAAGGAAGGGTGTTCTATAAATCCTCCATCTCCATAATCTCAACCTCTTCTTCCATCTTCCATCAGGAAACAGAAGAAGAAAGTGTTTCCTGGCTGTAGCAGGTAGCTGCACTCCATACTGTCACATACATGCACAGAGCTATGGAAATGCACTTAGCGAAAAGTCTCTGCTTCAGGGTCTGAATGGATATGGAGCCTGACATGTCTCAGAAAGGGTACATCAGCCTGCAATAAGCAAAGGCCAAATGTAATGCTCCGAGTGGGACCCGTTCAGATAGACGTCCCAGACAAGGGTTTCCCATGCAGATGACAGCACAGATAAAGGGGGCGCTGTTCCCCCCACCCTTTTCCATTACAAATATTTATCCAAGTATGCGATGTGTTAGGCACAGGGTTAACAACTGAAACACAACAGTGAACAAAAGAGCCTTCCTCGAGTTCACACAGCGGTAGGTCTCAAACAGAACACTCCCCGTCACACTTTACTTTGATCTTAACTTTCCAAGACCCAATTGGTTAATTTTTTTTTAGATTCAATTTCAGGCATTAGCTCAATATCTCATTTTTATATTGTATTAGCTCTCCAACTTCTAAGAAATGAATAAATGACTTATCTGAATAGTGAGCATTACTAATGTAACCATGTCACTTAGTTTAACTATAGCAATTGCAAACTTCTGGCAAGATATGCAGGGAGACTTTTGGATTAACCAACATGGATCATTATCAAGCTCTGAACTTAAAATATTCTGGATTTTTTGGGCCATATTGTTACACATATTCATTTTAATCAATCTGACTTAGCTTTGGACAGGGAGCTGTGCTCATTGTGTCTCAAATGAGCAGGTAACATATAACGTGCAGGGTTTAATCGAGTTGTTTGTGGACTGGTTTATTGTTCCTAAGGGCTGTGAACTCACCCCATCCTCCCTTGACTGCGGCTTCTGAAGGAGAACATCGCCCCAAATGAGGCGGCGATGGAGTTCCAGGCAGGTCTCACCAGCAGCGGCGGGTGGAAGAGAAAGAGGGCTCTTGGCGCTTCTGTTCAGTGGTTCCTCTCAGTAACCCCAGACGGATGGAAGACGTCCCCACAGGGCCTCCAGCTCCCAAAATGTAACTCTTCTGTCATCTTTCCTAGAAAAGCTGCCTGGGGGCTGGTGTCATCTGTAAACTGACCCCTCTGGGATGCGGGCTGTCAGGGACGGAGCATTCCCCACGCAGGGCCTCAGGAGGGAGCTGGTCTGCACACAGCTGTCAGGCAGGACCCAGCGAGCAGGTGGCTCAGTGCAGGCAGCAGCCCGAGGCAGGCCATCGATGGCCTCACCACCAGCCCGGCCGTGTCCTAGGCTTTGCAGGAGAAAGCAGACAATGAGAGTGCAGTCATGCATTTACAGCTCAGCACCCTCACACTGTACGCAGAAGTCAGCAGAAACTCAGACTCACACACACACACACACACACACACACACACACACACACACAACCATGGGAAACAGCCTTCAAATACAATCCTGTACAATTTAAATCACTTCAGTTCCACCACATGGCTGGCTGGCTGGCTATCTATCTGTCTATCTGTCTATTGATCGATCTATGTATCTGTCTATCTATCAGTATTTGTTCAAATAATACTAAACTTGATTAAAATTTTCCAGGATAATAATGTAAAAAGGGAAGAAATTTCTATGTTCAAATCACCAGGTTCTATTTACAGAAAGGGAGGTGAAAAAAAACTGAAACCCACATTATTACTCAGAACTCTGAACTGGACTTAAAATTGTCTACATATATGGAGTTTTACTTAATCCATGAATTGATAATTAATTAATTAATTAATTAATTAGACAATAATTACTACTAATTCATCTGCCAAATAGTTAAGTGGCTGACAGTTTCCCAGCATTCCGCTGGGTCTGATCTGAGCTTATGGTGCACAGGCACTTGCCCATCACCAAGGTAAATCTCCCACAAGAGCAGGGAGATGCCCTTTCTGCTCTCCTGGAGGGTTCTCACCCGGGAGCAGCTGCGCCATCTTCCGTTTGTGGCTGAAACGTAAGGCGCTGCGGGTCTGACTGGCAGAGGCACTGCTGTGTTTCCCTGGAGCAGAGTGGTTGCTCTTTGGAAGTGTCTACAATTGTCTGAGTCTCAGACTTTCCCCTGTAACAGGGGACCATCCAGGTGGCTACAAGGCTGGTGGGTAAAAGCCCTTTTCAAAGTAAACAGTCAAATATTAAATCACATGCGCCATGCACACACAATGCACAGACTTCAGGCGAGTTTCAAAGTTAAGTATTTTCAAAATTCATAAATAAATTTGGGATCTGTACATTCAGGCAAGAGATTAAAATTCTACATTCTCCAGGACTATCTTAACTACATTTGTTTCCATTGATTCTATTGTAAGGGTCTAAGTATTTCTTGATAATTGGCTGTGCCTTCAGTAATCAAAATCCTTAGTAAAATGGAAAGCCTTTTAAATTTCAGTGAAATATAAACTTGATACTGAGAGAAAGGCAAGGATGCATGAAAGATTGATATATGACATCCTCTTCAAGTAGACAGAAAGATAGACAAGATATTCATATATATAGATATTATACAGAAAGAGATCCAGCTATAGATATTCTTTAAAAACATACATAAGAATGTAAATATCATATATATGTATTTGTATATATCAATTGATATCATCTATGTATCGACCTATCTTTCTATCATCTACCTACCTGTCAATCATCTATCAATCCATCTCTATATCTATCATCAATCTATCATTTATCTATCTATCATCCATCTGTCATCTGTCATCTGTCTATCTGGTTACAGTGACCATATGGTTATATTTAGTCACAAGGATTGTTAGCTGGCATTGGCTGATGTACTTTTTGCTGGTCAAGCAGTCTCTGTAAGACCTGTCTCTGCTTCTGATGATGGAGCTTGAAGTCCATGGGGCAGCTGGTCAGGAAGGCAAGATGAAGGAAAAGTGTGAGGGAGCATGAGCAGGCTGGAACCCACAAGCAGGAGCTGGGGCCGCCCTGGGATGGCCTGAAGCCTCTGTCCATTCCTGTTGCCTCTGAGCTTGGCGATGAGGATATCCTGCAGAATCCAGGGCCTCATCACAGAGCTACACAGGCAAGTTAAAGAAGCTAAAGAAGGAGCCAGGGGAAGGTGGAACAGTTGCAAACCAGCTGCTGCCGACAAGGTGAGTCGGCAGATCAGCAATGATGAGTCTCAGCTAAAAATTGTCTGCTGATCGCCTTCTACCTCCTGATTCTCCAAGAATCCCCTTTGTGGACAACCCTAATGAGAGACATACAGTTAAAGGAAATTGGAAACGTAATTCAGCCTAGCCAAGTTGACACATTGCAAAACCACTACAGAGAAAGACTAGGTAGAGACCTCTGGTAATCATTTCCCAAATTTTAGTAATAGAATCCCTGTATGCCCACAAAATTTCCCACCAGAGGTGACATTTCTGAGCCCCCTTTGCAAATGGATGAGGCTGCATTATCAGGTTCTGGCCAAGGAGCAGAAGCACAGTATTACTTCTATATCATAGCTTTACAGGGCTGGGGGATGAAGTCATCCTTCCTCTTTCTCCTCTCCATCCTGCTTTCAGGAAAGTGCATGTGAAGTTTGGAGCTCCAGCAGTCATCTTGGAGCATGAGGCACAGTGGAGCAGAGAGCCAGAAGAAGGCCGGGTCCTTGATGATTCTGTGAATCTACCCTTCCAAACCTGCACTGCCTCCCTCTAGACTTCATGTGAGGCAATATGAACCTTTCCTTCTTCAAGCTACTACTATTTCTGTCTTCTGGTTATACAATCCTAATTGACACAGAAGCCCTGAGAGTTAGACACAAGTCCATCCAGCAGGTTACTAGAAACATCCCGTTCCATCCTTGTGACTCTGTCAAGGCTGGAGGCATCACTGTTGCTGGTGATCACAGCTCAGAGAACCCAGGACCCCTCTGTCGTCTCTGCACTGGGCACAGGAGTCTCGGGGAGACAGGGTGTGCGGCTGCCTGCTATGTTCCTCGGATATGGTTGGTGAAGTAGGGTTCCTATATTTAGGGTTTCCTGAAAAGGGGTAGGGTCAGACTGCCAGACAACACACAGAACCCCAGTTAAATCTGAATTCTGGATAAACAGTGAAAAAAATTTGTATGTCACACAGGCTTGCAGCTTCTATTGGCTGCCAAAATATGGCAGCTGCTGGGTGGAAATAAGCAGGAAACAGGAAAACTATAAAACAAAACCAAGAACTCAACAAACAAGGCCTTTGGGGGGCATTTCATGTGAGGTCAAACAGTCTTATCCAGCCCCATACACCTTGAGGATGAACTCGGCATTATAGGCTTCAACAGAACACAAGGCTCACGGAGGTGATCTGGGATCCTCGACCAACACTGTAATTAAAGTCTCCAGGTTCTGTTACGGGGGCAAGGAGATATGCAACATATTTTATAAGTACCTTTTTTCCTGAGAAAATGTATAGACCAGCTTTAAAAATACTTGTGTTTTAAAAGGTTTCTGTTTTTTATAAAATTCACTCATGTGGAAAGGCTTCATCATTCTCTTAGGAGGCTGTAAACTAGGATGGTCAAATAGACCAGCCATTTCTTTCCTTTTTTTCACTTTTTAATTTCACTGCAAACAGTCTCTAATGACCTGTGGTATTAACTGCTTTTTCCAGGTGCCTAAATATCAGAAAAAGAAAAATCTTGGATTTAACATCTACATGTCTCTATTTGTACATTGCAGGAATATCTTCTGAGATATAATTTTAAAAACTTGAAGAAATCTTTCTGGTTAAAAAGAAAAAAATCTAGCCATTTACCTCAGTGAAATGAAACCAGGATGTCTTGAACTGTGGCTTACAAACAGAATGGATGCTCAAGTGTTAAATCATTTTTTTTTTAAATCATGAATCTATAGATGATTAACCATTTTCATATCATTTTGCTTTCCACAAGAACAGAATTTATTTAAGGATTTTAGAGGCGTACTAGGCTTCTTCTGTTGTCCAAATATTAAAAGAGCAACAGATCTGAGTCAACATTTGACCTCAAAGTCATAAACGATAGCATTTCTTTTCATTCAAATAGCCCCTGGCAGAGCAGATCTTTTATTAATTTCTCATTGTAGCAAATTCCCATAATTTCATTGGATTAAAATTGTTTCTTGTCCATTCATTCTCAATTAAGGAAAATGAGTAAAAACTTGCCATGTGTAAGATTTTACTGTTTATTTTTTGTTGGTGGTGAAACCAAAGCACTAGAAATAGTAAAAATATGCAATGCACAATGGTCAGAAATAAAAGTTTGTCTCTAAAGTGTCCTTAGTACCCAACAGATGCTTTTGAAGTTGATGGCTTCTTGACTGTGGTTGGTATAACATAATTAATATCATTCTTCAAAGATCACCAAAAGACAAAAACAGATCTGAAAACAAAGAATGGGGGAACACCCTTAAGGCACTTCTGATTTTCTACAAGAGCTTGTGTTAAAACCAACATCGATGGTATGCCGAATTATTGACTTGAAACATTTTCTAGCAGAATCTCTCTTGCTAATGTTCATAAAATGAATAGTAACACTTTTCAAGATTCTTAAATGTCAGAAATGCCTTTTATTGAGTGTGACTATGCTGTATTATTAGATAGAAGCTGGTTTCACGTATTTGGGAACTTTTGGTGCTAAAATTATACTCACTGAAACCAAATTCTCCCAGGGTATCGATAGGCTTATCCATGTGAAAAAGTTGCATTCTTTATAATTTTATACTGACTCCTTTAGTTCACCTTTGGCCTATATAGTAAATTACCTGTGGGTTGCTAGCTTTGATACTTCTTTCAGGTATAAAATTTGCATTCTGAAAGAATTGCTTATGCCCAAGGAGATGGTGTATCTCTGAAGAAGGATGAGAGAGGAATTCTTTTTTCCAAATCTACCCAGTTCCTGGGTTCAGATAATAAGTGTTTGCTTGTCCAAGGGAATATCTATTTGAAAGTTTTCTCCCACTAATCGTAACTCAAAAATTATCTGAATCCATTCAGTTCATGAATTTGGATAGCAATAATTCCACTAACAAGAATTTGGGAAGTGAAGGATACTATATAATCTGTTTAGCTTGTATTTCAATTTGTTATAGGTATTGCAATGCTCCGAAAGTGTTTTCATTAGATTTTGTGTGTGTAGCGACTATGTATAGATCAGGGCAGGTATCAGAATGTAGTGCTAATACACATGTGCAAAAGCAGAAACGCCGAAACCCCTTTTTCAATGAACCGTTCAACTCTGATTATTTCTACTGAGTCCACCCGGCATTCTTTTATTCAGCAGTTTAAAAATAAAAAAGAAACAACAACAATGAAATGGAAAGATTTAAATTTGTTAGATAGAAGTGGTAGTTAACTCCAAAAAGCAATTCAAATTGAGTATGAGGATTGAAACCTCAGTTCAGAGGAAGAAGGGAAATGTGAATGGTAAGGAAAGAGAGGTAATAACCAACAAGAAAAAGAAATTCCAGAGACAGAAAATGGGAAGTAGAATGTCCACTTGTACATCTGTATGCTTACTATGCAGGTGACACCAATGAGGGATTTGTTTTTGTGGAAATCCAGTGAAGAGCTGAGCTGGGTTGCACTAATATGGAAATAAAAGCAGTAAAGAACCAGAACTCTGCATTTTGAGAACAGAAGCCACAGCCCTGGAATGTGCAAAAGTGGAGATGAAGGTGACCTCACATTTTACTTTAGACAGGATGGGTTCTAGCCCTTTTAATCTAGATCTTAGAAATAAAAAAACACCTGGCTCATCCAGATTGGAAGATGCAGATTGTCACATTTCTTTTTGTTTTTATTAGGGCATTAGGAAGAGGTAGAAATTAAATCTGAGTCCCCCAAAACCTCCAAGACATGAGTTTCAATATATGGGGTTGACAGAGGATTACTGCTGCCTGAGAAAAAACTGGGATGTGGACAAATCTAGGCAAAAGTCTGTTTTCATGAAGGATTAAGAAAGAATTCACTTTGAGAAGAAGAGGCAAATCAGCTTACCTAAATCACAAATTGTTAGCTGCAGGAAGGTTGAGAGAGGTGATCTGAGCACAAGGTGAAGAATTTTTGACATGTGTTTCTGGTGCCATCATGACTGGGGAGGGCAGACAAGAGATGTAGGGAAGAGAAACATGAAAGAGCTGATTTACGCTATTCTCTGAAATTCAGTTAACCCAGAGTAATATTTGAGACTTATGAAATGCATGTGGGAAGATGGATTTTCCTTCAGCAGGTAACCTGAGTTTGTGCCTAGGAGGTCTCTCAGGGAATTACCCAGGAAGACTCAGTTTTGCTCCACAATAGACAATCAACACCCAGGTGATGCATTTAGGATATGAAAAGTGTTGGGACATAAATGGAGTGTTGACCCCCCAGATGGTCTGGGTTTCACAGAAATTACCAACCAGCTGTCCACCTACAACCAAGATGCTGAATTCAGAGTGAAGGGAACCTTACCCCAATCAGAGGGCTGGGGTGGGGGCTCTGTGGGTTGGGGCTTCAGAGTGGGGAGTCCAAGGAGATTTAAGTCAACTGGGGTCAGAGCTTGTACCTCACTTGATTTATAAGCTGAGCTTCTTGACTGGTTGAGTCCAGATGGTGCAGCTGAATTGCTCACCATTTCCCCAGGAGGCAGTTCACCTGCTGGTTCTGACCAGTTTTCGGAGAAGTTGTTGCCCTACAAATATTGCCCCCTCTTCAGGGTCTTGACTTCTTGCTACCTTGCAACTTCTCACACCCTATGCACAATGTTTCCCAGAGTCTCATTTCCACTAATCCAAGGATTTGTCAAAGATCATGAATTATGAAGGTGGGAACCTGAAATGGAAAAGAGGAGAGGAGGAGAGAGAAAGAGATGCAGAGAGAGACTGACAAGCAGGGATAAATTAAGGTAGGAGGTTTTAAAGCATGAGAAGTATTGCATGTGCTCATATCAAGAAAAAAAAAAGAAGAATGGGCTCAAAATTTAAGCGGAGACTTCCGAGGAACATGGCAGAGTACAGAGCTCCAGGACCCATTAGACATTCAATTGTAACAAAGGTAAGTCACCAAAGCAAAGTGTCAACAATAGGGGGGATATGGGGACGTTGTATTTTTTACATGACTTCTCTGTAAACCTACAATTTCTCTAATTAAAAAAATCATAATTAAAACAACACATTGTGATACGTATAGATGGTTACAAGTATACACACATATTTCTCTCTGTTCTCTCCACTGAAAGGGCTAGAAGCAACGAGATCCCAGTAGCAATGAGCAAATAAGAAAAAACAAAACATTATGCTAAGTGAAAGAAAGCAGACACAAAGTACTACATATTGTATGGTTCCATTTATATGAAATGTAAATATAAATCAATTTATATTAGATTTATATTAGATTGATGGTTATGTAGGGCTAGGGAAGGGTAGGGGGATTGAGCTTGACTGCTAAGGGGTGTGGGGTGTTTCTTTCTGGAGTAATGAAAATGTTCTAAAATTGACTGTGGTGATGAATGCGCAACTCTCTGATTATACTAAAAGCCACTGATTGTACACTTTGGATGAATTGTATAGTATATGAATATAGCTCAATAAAACTACTTTAGAAAATAATCTTACCTAACTTGCTTTATCAATTAGGGATTTTTTTTTTTTTAGTGGTAGAATATAACAGTTAATTGTGTTATGTAAGAAAAATTAGAGAAATAACTGGTTTCTGGGATTAGTTCACTTACTCAAGGATGTCAGGATCAGGTTTCTCCAACTTTCTTGGCCTCAGCTTAATGGCTCCACTTCCAGGCATCATGTCTATGTTCCAGGCAGGAAAAATCAAGAGGGCAAAGGG
The DNA here is from genome assembly GCF_015220235.1 of Choloepus didactylus. Lineage (NCBI taxonomy): Eukaryota > Metazoa > Chordata > Mammalia > Pilosa > Megalonychidae > Choloepus > Choloepus didactylus. The sequence goes on along the minus strand of NC_051327.1, from coordinate 7,990,912 downwards.
AAAACGATGCATCTTAGCTGAGTCTGTCCATTATAGGGAGATTTTCCACAAGCCCCACCTAGAAAATTGTGTTTCATCTCACTTTTCAGAGCTAGTTCGTATGGCCACTACTCTGTCCCAGGGAGCCCAAGAAATGAAACTGAAGAAGAGAATATGGGTGTTGAGTAGCATCCCTCAGTTACTGACACCCTTTGTTTTGACTTTCCCACTGCACTATTAGCTCTGCTTTAATATCTATTTCTCCAAGTGCAGATGGGGTGGAAAATAATAGTAAAATAGCTATTATTTGTTTTAGATAGTCCCAGCAAATTCCCAACCGTCTAAATTCACCCCTTCCCAGGTGGACCCCTCCATCTTTAAGCCAGCAATGGTGCGCTGAGTCTTTCTCATGCTTTGAAACACCAGGACACTCTGACTCTCCTGCCACCAGCCAGCAAATGCTCTCTGCTTTTAAAGGGGTCACATGACTAGGCTAGGCCCTCCCAGATAATCTCTGTATTTTAAGGTGAACTGATTGGGGATTTTAATTACATCTGCACAATCCTCTCACGGGAGACTTGGTCAGACTCCTGTCATGCTTCTGTCCCTGTCCCCGGCCTCCTCAGACTCGTGGCTTGCTCTCTCCCAAGCACACCAACACACTCCAGGCCAGCTGAAGTCATTGCAGAACCAGAGGCCACATCCCCTCCCTGCCACTATGCTTTACATAGGCTAGTTTAAAACACATTTATTCAACAAACATTTGCCGAGTGTCTACCATGTTGTGAACCTTGTTAAGCTGCTTTGTTTGCAGAGATTTGCTGTCTGGCTTTGAACTCCCCCAGAAGGAAATCTTGTGCCATGCATTAAATTGTGTGCTCCACCCCACCCCACCCCAAAAAAAAAGATATTCCAAGTCCTAACCCCAGGCCCTGCAAATGTGACAGTTGTGGAAATAGGATCGTTGAAGATGTGATTAGTTAAGACGAGACCAAACTGGACTGGGGGGAGCCCTAATGCAATATGACGTGCATCCTTATCAGCAGAGGAAATCTGGACAGAGGGAAGACAGCCATGAGACGGAGGCAGAGGTTGGGTCACGGCACAGCCAAGGAGCACCATGGACTGCCCGCCCCTGCCAAACCCGACAGACTTCAGAGGGAGCAGGGCCCTGCCAACACCTTGATTTTGGACTTCTGGTCTCCAGAATGGTGAGACAATACATTTTAAGCCACCCAGTTGGGTGGTACATAGTGATGGCAGCCCCAGGTGATAGACACACCCTGATACAAGGATTCCAGTGCACACAGTTCACTTGGGAGGGCATCCTCAGGCAGCAGAGACAGGGGAGTGTGAACTGAGAGAGGGGAAAGAAGGTGGCAAATACAGCATTTGCCATCCAGTGGATTACACCCCCTTGCCCGATCTCCCTACCCCTGTGGGTGACTTAAGTTTCACTCTCCATGAAGGAGGTGGAGTGAAGGCCGAGTGGAACACACCACAGCTATCCCAGCTGAGGGCAAAGGAAGACGGAGCATTTCTGCACAGCCTCCAATGCCATGAGTCACTGATGGAGAGCTGCCTCTGGGTACATTAATTCCTCAGCACGTCCAGGCAGGTAGAGTGGCTTCTGACAGTGAGAGCCAGCCTCCAGGCAAGGAAAGGCAGGAGCCAGCAAAGTGAGTGTGATGGCTCACAGCACTGCCATTTTCCCTGTTTAAATCTCTCTCACTGCACTGGCCTTCTGAAATAGGTTTGCTTGTGAGTTCTAGGCTTTGTCTCTCTAGGGATCCCAAAGAACTTTCTGGAAAGTTCTGTGGCTTAGGGGTGCACATCTTGTGCATACTCATGCATGGTAGACAGCAGGTAATTTTGAAGTGCCGAGGCACTGCAAGTGGGTTTCCCTGCCCCTGGATGGTGAGTCCTCATCTTCCTGCTTCCTTGCATTTAAATTTGCTTAAGCAGTTTTACCAAGATGCACTCACACGGCATACAGTCCATCCAAAGTGTACAATCATTGGCTCTAAGTAGAATCACAGAGTTGTGCATTCATCACCACAATCAATTTTAGAACATTTTCATTGCTCCAAAAAGCAAAACCCCACAACCCTCATACCCTCCTATTTTTGACACTTTGCAATGGTGTGGTACCTTTGCTAAAACTGATGAAAGATTATTAAAATATTACTGTTAACTATAATTCATAGATTGCACTACATATGTATTTTCCCATACACCACCCTATTATTAACACCTTGAACAGTGATGTGCATTTGTTCTAGTTCATGGAAGAACATTTTTATATTTGTACTATTAACCACAGTCATTGCCCACCACTGTGGATTGAGTTCACTGTGTTATACAGTCTCATGTTTCATACTCTAGCCTTCCTTCTAGTGACATACACGACCCTAAACTTCCCCTTTCCACCACATACATGCACATAATTCAACACTGTAGATTACATTCACAATAATGTGCTACCATCACCTCTATCCATTTCTAAACATTTACAATATACCTAAACAGATACAAACCCCTATCACCTCATGACCTATATTCCATATTCTAACTATTTAAGTTTGCTTATTATAATTAATTCATATCAGTGAGATTATACAATATATGTTCCTTTGTGTCTGGCTTATTTTACTCAACATAATGTCCTCAAGTTTCATCCATGTTGTTAAATGAATCAGTTCATTCCATTATATATATATACCCCATTTTGTTTATCAATTCTTCAGTTGACGGGCAATAGGGCTGCTTCCATCTTTTGGCAACTGTGAATAATGCCGCAATGAACATCAGGGTGCAAATGTCTGTTGATGTCCCTGCTTTCAGTTCCTCTGGGTAAATACCTAGTAGCAGGGCTGCTGGATCACGTGGCAATTGTATACTTAGCTTCCTGAGGAGGCACCAAACTGTCCTCCACAGCAGCTGTGCCATTTTACATTCTGACCAGCAGTAAATGAGTGTTCCTATTTCTCCCCATCCCCTCCAACAAACGTGGTTTTCTGTTTTAATAGTGTCCATTCTAGTAGGTGTGAAATAATTCCTCTTTGTGGTTTTTAATTTGCATTTCCCTAACAGCTAGCGAAATGGAGCATCTTTTCATGTACTTTTGCTATTTGTATTTACTCTTTGAAAAGACATCTATTCAAGTCTTTTAGCCATTTTTTAATTGGGATGTTTGTCTTTTCATTGTTGAGTTGTAGGATTTCTTTATATATTCTGGATATTAAGCCCTTATCAGATACGTGGTTTCCAAATATCTTCTCCCATTGAGTAGGCTGCCTATTCGCTCTCTCGACAAAGTCCTTTTAAGCACAAAAGTTTTAAGTTTGAGGAGGTCCCATTTATCTATTTTTCTTGCATTGCATGCACTTTGGGTGTAAAGTCTAAGAAACTATTGCCTAACATAAGATATTGAAGATGCTTCTCTACATTTTATTCTAGCAGTTTTATGGTCCTGGCTCTTATATGCAGGTCTTTGATCCATTTGGAGTTAATTTTTGTAAAAGTGTGAGATAGGAGTCCTGTTTCATTCTTTTGTGTACGGATACCCAGATCTCCCAGCCCCATTTGTTGAATAGATAATTTTGAGCCAGTTGAATGGACTTGGCAGCTTTGAAAAATATCAGTCAGATGTGGGGCTCTATTTCTCAACTCTCTATTTGATTCCATTCATCAATATATCTATCTTTATGCCAGTACTATGCTGTTTTGACCACTGTACCTTTGTGACATTTTTTTTTTTAATTTTGAAATAAATTCAAACTTACAGGAACAGTTGCAAAAACAATACAAACCCCATACACAGAACTCTAGCATACCCCGACCCTCCCTTCCCCGATACCCCGGTCCACCAACTTTAACACCATTTCTTTCTTTCCCTCCCTCCCTCCCTATCATCCATCATCTATTCCTCAGTCTTCTGAACATATGAGAGCTAGCTGCACACATCCTTGAACAAACAATATAATTCACATATACAATTCCCATGAACAAGAACATTCTTTTAAGCAATCCCATTAAGCATAGCTAAGAAGTTCAAGAAATTAAACCTTGATACAAAGCTTACATTCTATATTTCTATTTTTTTTTTTTTGTTCCTATGTCCCAAATGTGTTCCTTTGAGCCTCCTCTCCTCCATCCTCAGATCCCATCCAGGATCATCCTTGGCATTTAATTGTCATTGCCTATTCAGACTGTCTTTTTCTTTTTTTTTTTCAATTGTGGAAACATATATACAGCCTAAATCTTCCCATTCCAACCCCTCCCTTGCATTCCATTAGTGGGATTCATCACATTTAGAATGTTGTAATGCTATCACCTTCCCACCATCCATTACTAGAAATTTCCCTTCATCCCAAAAAGCAGCCCTACACTCATTTCTTAACTCCCCATTGCCCCTTCCCCCACTTCTCATAACCCATACTCTTACTTTTCATCTCTATGGTCATATTCTCTGATAATTTCTTTGTATTTATCATGAGGCTTAAATTTAACCTCTTAAATCTATAACAATCATCTTGTTTTTCTTTGATACCAACTTAACTTCAATAGGATACGTAAACTATGTTCCTATACTCCTCCATTCTCCCACCTTTATGTAGTTCTTGTCAAAAATTACATATTTTACATCAAGTCCAAAACCACTGATTTGTCATTAGAGTTGATGTATTTTATATCCTGTAGGAAGTAAACAGTGGACTTACAAATCAAAAATTATTGACTTCTATTTGTATTCCATTGTGGTTAGAGAATGTGCTTTGAATACATTTAATTGTTTTTTGTTTTTTTTTTTAATTTATTGAGGCTTCTTTTATGTCCCATCCTATGGTCCATTCTGGAGAAAGATCCATGATCACTAGAGAAAAATGAGTGTCCTGGTGATTTGGTGGGAACTTTTGATAAGGTTACTTCAGTTACAGTATGGCCCAACTCAATCAGGATGGGTCTTAATCCTATTACTGGAGTCCTTTATAAGCAGAATAAATTCAGACAGATAGAGAGAAAGCCACAGATGGAGCAACTAGAAGCTGCACATCAATAGAACCCAGAAGAGAAAGGAGAGGCCAAGAGAGGCCGCCATGTGCATTGCCATGTGACAGAGGAGCTCAGGACTAAGGATCACCGGCAGCAAGCCCCAGAACGCCAGTCTTCAGGAAGAAAGCATTGCCTTGACAATGCCTTGACTTGGATCCCCCGAGCCTCAAAACCGTGAGCCAATAAATTCCCATGGTTTAAGCCAACTCATTGCATGGTATTTGTTTTAGTAACAAGGAAACAGCCCCCAAGTGTACTGCTGAAGTGCTGTCTAGTGTTCCAAAGCACAAGCAGGCTGTGATGTGCCTTAAAGAGAAAATATGTGTATTAGATAAGATTCATTCAGGCATGGGTTATAGTGCTGTTGGCAGTGAGTTCAGTGTTAATGAATCACAGATATCTTAGGTGTCTTTTAATAGAAACACATAAAATATGGTTATGTGTTGACTGGTTGGTTAAAATGTTGTGACCACAGACTCACAGGTACCAAATCCTGTATTTCCCATAGGAGCAATGGTTCTGTGTTCGCTAATTCCGTTTTCATGGTGACTTTCTAGAACATCACCACTGTGAATAACAAGAACTGACCACAGTTACTTTTTTCTTTTACATATCTGAAAGTAATGTGAGTAACAGTTCAACTCAGCTGCGATACTATTCCCATGGTACTTTTACTTCCAAGCACTTGCATTCTAAAGTCAATGATCATTGAAAGGGAATTCTGACCACAGTTATAGCAGCTTCATGGGGCTCCATCTGCTTGAGATAGTGCTCCAGCCACTAAAAAACATGTAAAATTTAAACAAGCATGCAAGTTACCAAAATAGTAGCCCTTACCAAGTTAATATTTGACTCAATAGCATAGCTATGAATAAAGCCGTAGGTCAACCTGGTTGGGGTGAGCATGTGATTTGAGAGAAAGCTAGAAACCTTTTGTCCATGGGAGTCCTGAAAATTAAGTGATCTCAGGGCACAAAGCCGGGAGAAATTGGAATATGGTATGGTGAGAACTGGTGTGATATTTCTTCATGTCTTGGGACTTTCTACAATTCTGTGGTTGTGGATCACGAGGTCATCAGTAAGTTCTGAAAGCAGCCCCATACTGCTGTAGGAGAAATCCAGGTGGGGTGGGAATCTGTTCTTCTCCCACATTAAATGAAAGGCTAATGGAATTTGAAGAGATTCATTGCATTACTCCTGCAAGACATACAATTTTGTAAAATAGAAAAGACAAAGAAAGACTAAAAAGTGAGAAAAAAATCTAGAAGAGCCATTGGCTAAAAATGAGTGAATTCATGAAAGAATTGGATGAATACACTGTCGGGTTCAGTGGGAAATAAGCATCAAAGTAAATAATGACAGTAATAAAGTATAACCCATTAAATAGATTAGGAATTGGAGCCTATGGTGATATAAAGAAATAAATAGGGAAAAGAGAATCTGTCATTACAATAAATAGTTCATTCAAGAAATGTCAACGGACACTAAAACTAGTGGGTACAAAATGTGATGAGGAACAGAATATTTACACGGTCTCCAAGTGCCTCTACACAAAAGATTACATGGAGAAACCTGGAAGATTCCTTCTTAATCAAATGATCAATAGTAAAATCATGAATCAAGATATGAATCTACCACCAAGTATGATGAAAGGAAAAGAACACAGAATCACATTTGTCATATTCTTGCAAAAGATGCATAACCCAAATCTAATCATGAGGAAACACAAGACAAATCCAGTCAAAGAATATTACAGAATATTAACTGGCATGTAATCTTCAAAATGTCAAGGTGATGAATGTAAAGAAAGCAACTCTTCCAGATTCAAGGAGACTAAAGAAAATGGCAGCCAAAGGCATTCTGTACTGAACCTTTCACTATGAAAAATATTAAGATGACTGGCAAAACTTAAATGAGGTCTCTAGTAGTAATGTTCCAAAGTGAACTTCCTGATTTTGACTGTTGTGTTTTGATTATGTAGGAGAATATCCTTTTTTGTAGGAAACCTACACTCAATTATGGTCAACAACTGACTGTCAAGTGGTTTAGGAAAAATAAGAGCTCATGGTATTTTATTTTAGCATCTATGCTTAAGTTTGAGATAATTTCAAAATATAAACATTTTAAGTAAAAACTATTATACATGGATTAAGTTTCTTTTAAACAAATTGAAATTTTAAAGGACTCCAGAAAAATTAGTTTTGAATAATTAAAAAGTTTTTCCAATTTAGATATGCCAATGAGAGTAGATATACCCAGTGTATATCTAATTACATAACTTGGGAAATAAGTAAACCTTTAGTTCTGCAAAATAAGAAGATTTATACATTGTTCAAAGAAATTGAAGTTGCTAAATGGTGTGAATAAAGCAGTTTCCTAAACGACAAAAGGAACGCTGATTTTAAAAACTTTAATAAAAAAGAAAACAAGGATGGATAGTTAAATCACTGGTATAATTATCTCCTTTAAGAATATTTTTTAGAGATAGACTTTTATTTGTTTGTACTGATTTTTTTTAAATCAATATGTGTATATGGAGCTCATAGTGTTGAGAGACAGAAAAAAGTCTTGATTAATTTTACATAATTTCATGTTGTGCCAACCTTGGCTTGTCACAGAGTACTGACACACATGAACTTTCATGCCTGGTCAGGTAGCAAACAGTCTAGAGAGCTATCTGCAGCAACGCCAGGAGGGATTTTTAACTGAACAATGAAATTTGTCTTAGTGTGAGTGGTCTAGACATACTTTCTCTATTTGGTTGTGATGTCCAGTCAAGCCATCTGTGCTCAGGCCTGCTGGTAAGCATGGTATGAGGAGGACATTAAACTGGTCAATGGTTCTCAACCAGAGGCATTTTTATCCCCCAGGGGACATGAGGCAATGCCTGGAGACATTTTTTGGTTGTCACACCTTGGGGGATGGTGAGGTGCCCCTGGCATCTGGTGGGTAAAGCCCAGAGATGCTGCTAAACATCCCACAAGCACAGGACAGGCCCCCACAACAAAGCACTATTGAAGCTGAATGACAACAGTGCTGAGGTTTAGAAAGCATGATCTATATTTCTGCACAAATCACCCCCACTGGGGGAGAAATATGGTTTGGTTCCAGTGGGATACTCACCAAGACAATGGATTAGGAGTAGATTTCAAGTGACCCAAAGGGGAACAGGGAATGCCTGCAAGAAATCAGAAGACTTAAAAGTATTGTAAAAGGATATTTTAAAATAATACATTTAAATAGCATATTACTATAATTACTGGAAATTACTTTTCTGGAGTTCTCACAGTAATTGACAACATGATCTTCCAGCTTTGACTGCCAGATGATGTCACAGCTCCGGAGTCCACAATCTGCAAGCCAAGCCATGCAGATTTCAAGTGAAGGTTTTCGAAGCTCTGTCACGTTGTGAAAGTATACTTCTCATGAACCGGGACTCACCTGACAGTGTGGGAGTTAATCCAGAGGTAGAGGCAGAAAGTGAAATTTGGAAATAAAAGACACAGCAGTACCAAGGAGAAGATACTGATGGGCATTTTCCAAAGAGCTATGGCAGTAGTATGCTGTGAAAATAAATTGTGAAGATGAGGGACTTTGCTACACTCCCATCTGCAGATCAGCTAAGATGGCTGGGCAGATGGCAATTTCTTGAATGTTGCTGTTATTGCAAAGTGATTCCCTTTATGACAGTTTTTAGAAAAAGTCCATGTGTTGCAAATTCTGATGTAATAATTAGAAATCAGTCTGTAAAACTGACTTAGTTTATTTGTCAATAAATAGTCAAGCTTTTATTATAATGCATTACTTTCCCCCTATTCAGGCAACCCCAATTGTTTTTACTTGATCCAAAATAATAAATGATGCTTTCTTTGATTTCTATTTAAATTTGTATTAAATAGGTTTTTAATGCATATCCACTTTTAAGATTCCTTTAATTCCTGTAATACCACACTTCCTGCATGAAATACCATAGCTTATATACCAAAATTTAGTCTCTAAATAGGACATATTGTTCCTCTGAAACAAACAGGACATCAGATGTTTCAGCTGAATGATTTATTGTTTCAGATCATGGATGTGGTAGATGAATTATGTACCCCAACAAAAGACATGTTCTAAATCTTAATCTGCATCCTTGTGGGTGTGAATCCATTTGCAATAGGACCCTTGGAAGATGTATGATCAGTTAAGGTGTGGATTTACCTGTGAATAGGATCTTCCTAGATCCTGTGTAGGTGTGGCCACACTGAATCAGTGTAAACCTTAATCCGTATTTCTGCAGAAGAAATTCAGACGCAGTGAATCAGAGAAAACATTGCACAGGAAGAAAGGCAAGGACATCGCCACACAATGGAGGAGTGCCATCACCAGATCACTACCAACCCTGGGAGAAAACACGGCTTTACCAAAATCTTGATTTTGGACTTCTGGCCTCTAGAACAGTGAACCCACAAATTCTTGTTGTTTAAACCAACCCACTGCATGGTATCTGTCATAGCAACCTGGAAACTAACACAATGACAACCCACTGAGACTAAGCCAAGTCCAGGAGCTTTGGGGAAAACCAGGGTTAACATTCAGTCACCAACAAGTCAAACTTCAATACTCAAAGACCCAATACAGGCTCAAGGCAGGGAACTTTGGGTCAGATGTTTAAGAAGAGATGTTTAAGAACTGGCTGTGATGGGTTTAGAGGACAAGAAGGGGTGCAGAGGAGGAACTGTCTAGGGTAACCAACATTTTAATAACTCCATTACTTTTTAACTGAGTATTTGAAATTCATCTTTATGGGCACATGGAAAACGTGGCTTGCAACATAGAGGAAAGGTGGACAGCTCTTGTCCCACCAGCACTATGCCTTGCCGTGTGTTATCTGTTTATTAATGTATCCACTCATTCACCCATTTATCTTCCAAGTAATAGTTATTTATTGAAGCCACCTATGGGAGAGTACATGCAGAAAAGGATATGTGGCTTTTAGTCCCTGAGACACCTTTTTCTTACTTTGTAAATATTAACCACAGCTACTATTCATCAAATGCTTGCAAATGCTGGGGACTGGGCTAATAACCCTGTGATGTAGATATTATTACTGCCTGTTCACATACATAGAAAGGAGGTTTAGAAAACAGCACATCCAAAGTCTCAGCTACTGAAGAATGCAGTCATGCTCTGAACTGCAATCCTGATGATTCCAAATATCCCACTGAAATACCTTTGAGAAATAAGAACTTCATACTACCACTGAAAGCTATTTGATGGAGTCCTATTCTCAGAAGAGACAAGAAGAAACTCTTCTCACAGTAACATGGTGGAGGTAAATAAAGGGAAGAAAAACAGTATACTAAAGCTAAAACCAAAGCATGTGGGTGCCATGGGCATTCTAATAATTTGCTACATCTTCAGAACATATTCTGTGAATATTTGACCACTATTTATTAAATAGAGGCTGAGAAAAATAGTTTAGAACAAGTGATCATATACCTATCATTCATGTATTTCATGCATGCAATGTAATATTCTAACTTTTCTGGTAGAATAATACTGGGTAAATTAACCACATCCTCACTAAGGATAATGTAAGACTCAGTGGATAGAATTACAAAATCTGTTTCTAGCAAATCACACTGTCCCATAAATTATTTATTTGCATGATTTCAGATGATTGAAACAGAATATTTCAGGGGAATGTCAAGTGCCTATCTTTGACGGTCAGCCAGAAGCCTCAAAGAAATGTTTTTTTAATATCGCCACTACATCTACTTCACGGGAGTAACCAATTTACATTTCTCTGGCCACATAAGAAGTAATGTGCAAAAAAAAACAGAATTAACTGATCACTTCAATCTAATGATATTTTATTTCTCCAAGGCTGGTACTCTGGGGAGCTTGCTGGCTGACCTTTAGTTTAATTCAATTCTGGGAATTCCCATAATCATGTCATAAATCAAAGAACCCCACTGAATCATTGTATTATCTCTGGTTCATAGACTCAGCAACATTTATGGAACTAGGTGGAAATGCTGTGAGAAAGCCGGCTTTGGAGAGGCCTTATGCTCTTCCAATGCCCCCTTCCCCCTCCCTCCAGTCTTCCTACTTTCATCCTGGGATTGTAACACCCAAATAAAAAGCAGAATGAACAATGCCACAAAGTTTAATATTGAGTCAAGGCCAAAGTTTAGAAACTCTCCCTCAAGAGAGAACGCTATGGCAAATAAATTTAAATTGTTATTAAAGAGGGACATGAGAAGGTCAGAGAAGAGAAGCCTGGTGTGGATATTGTACATGTTCCTGCATTGAAATTCAGAATGGCATGGAGGTTGTAGGGGCTTATTTGACTCAGGACAAATTGGTCCCAAGACCCCACACCACCACCTCCCCTAACAAAATGTTTCTGTTCTAATGTGGCCCTCTCTCTCTAGCTAAGCCAACTTGGCAGGTGAAATCACTGCCCTCCCCCCTACGTGGGATCAGACACCCAGGGGAGTGAATCTCCCTGGCAACGTGGAATCTGACTCCCGGGGAGGAATCTAGACCCAGCATCGTGGGATGGAGAACATCTTCTTGACCAAAAGGGGGATGTGAAAGGAAAGGAAATAAGCTTCAGTGGCTGAGAGATTCCAAAAGGAGCCGAGAGGTCACTCTGGTGGGCACTCTTACGCACAATATAGACAACACTTTTTAGGTTCTAATGAATTGGAATAGCTAGCAGCAAATACCTGAAACTATCAAACTACAACCCAGAACCCATGAATCCTGAAGACGACTGTATAGAAATGTAGCTTATGAGGGGTGACAATGGGATTGGGAAAGCTATATGGACCACATTCCCCTTTGTCCAGTCTATGAATGGATGAGTAGAAAAATGGGGGCAAATAAAAAAAAAAGGGCACCCAGTGTTCTTTTTTACTTTAATTGTTCTTTTTCACTTTAATCTTTACTTATTATTTTTGTGTGTGTGGTAATGAAAATGTTCAAAAATTAACTTTGGTGATGAAAGCACAACTATATAATGGTACTGTGAACAACTGAATGTACACTTTTATGACTGCATGGTAAGTGAATATATCTCAATAAAATTGAATTTAAAAAAAGTTTCTGTTCTAATGTTGACAGTCTTTAAAACGAGAAGGACCTCTCAGGAATCTAGTCAGAAAAACAAAGTGCACCAAAGAACAGAAGTCAGACAGGTCCAAATCTCTTCCCACCATATTAAGTACCAGAGACATTAGACCCATGTTAATAAATTGTGGAGGAAAAAAGTTCCTGGCCCAACAATTCGCTGCCTATCCAAGTTATAATTCAGGAAAGGAAACAACCAAAAGCAAATTACAGGACATGTAACAGATCGGGGAGAATATCATCCATGAAAAATAAATTACACTAACAACCCTTCTAATAAATAAAAATAAAAGTCAAGAATATGAGAGTCAAAGTAGAAAAAACGTTGCAAATACCAAAACCTGTAACAGAATGAAGTTGACACAAATTTCACTCATACTGTTCTAAAACTGAATAATGATGTCACAATAATTGCTGAAAATCCATAGAAATGATAGCCTAATTAGAATTCCAGTGCAAAATCCTAAAGAATATCAGCAATAACTAAGAAATGGGAAGAGTGAGGAAGTTTAAACATGTTGAAAAATAAAAATATATTAATTATGATCACCAGTGAAGACAGCGGATTAAAGTGTATTCTTCAAAAAAATAAAAATAAAAGTGACCTTCAGTAGAAAAACAGAATCGATTGCCTTCTAGAATTCTACAGAAACAAGAACAAAGAAAACAGTGTATTTAGTCAGAGAGAAGTATAAACAAACTTATGAGCCCACACAGACACACATACACACACACTGCAAGGAATTGTAAAAATCAAAATAATGCATGCTAGTCCTATGTTACATATTTTTGTTAACAATTTCATGGGTATTTTCAATCATTTATTTTTCTATTTTTTTTAAGTTACAAAAAAATCTGGGATTTTGACTGAGATTAAATTAAATGTACAGAATAATTTTAAAATGACTGGTCTTTTAATTATGCTAAGTCTTTCTAACTTGAAACAATGAAATTTCCTGCCATTATTCGAATACATGCTTTTGTAACTCAGGTGAGAATTTTTCAGCACATTTTTGAGCACTGTAAGATCAACACATTCTTGAGACTTTTTTCATGATACATTATTTTTTCTATAATTATTTTATAATCATTATTCATTTTAACTGCCTATTCAGTAAGATACAAAATTATTAATATCTATATATCAGTTTGAGGGTCACCTTTCTTGTTTGTGACTTTTAAATAGTATGCAGCTACAAGTTTTTAAGCTTAATCTGATCATCTATATTTACAATCTTTTTAAAAAAACATTTTGTCTTTATTAGACAAGTTGTGGGTTTACAGAACAATCATGCATAAAATACAGGATTCCCATACACCACCCCACCAACACCTTGCATTGGTGTGGAACGTTTGTTATGATTGATGAGAGCACATTTTTATAATTGTACTATTAACTAAAGACCATGGTTTCACTTAAGGTTCACTGTGTAGTGTAGTTTCATGGCTATTTAAAATTTTTTTTATACCATACCATATATACAATCTAACATTTCCCCTTTTAATCGTATTCAGATATATATTTCAGGGCTGTTAATTGCATTCACAATGTTGTGCTCCCATCACCACCATCCATTACCAAAACATTTTTCTCATTCCAAATAGGCACCCTGTAGATTTTAAGCCTTAACTTCCCATTCCCTATCCCCACCCCATCCGTTGGTATCCTATGTTCTAGATTCTGACTGTATGAGTTTGCTTATTCTAATTGTTTCAAACCAGTAAGATCAAACAATATCCATCCTTTTGGGGCTGGCTTATTTCCCTCAACATGATGTCTTCAAGTTTTATCCATGTCATTGCATGTATCAGGACTCCATTCCTTTTTATGGATGAATAATATCCCATTGTATGTATACACCACATATTATTTATCCATTCATCAGTTAATGGACTCTTGGGTTGCTTCTATCTTTTGGCAATTGTGAATAATGCCACTATGAACAGCATTGAGCAAATATCGGTGTTCAAGTCCCTGTTTTCAGTTCTTCTGGGTATATATCTAGTAGCTGAATTGCCAGATCATACAGCAGTTCTATACTTAGCTTTCTGAGGAACCGCCAAACTGTCTTCCACAACTGCTGCACCATTTTATATTGCCACCAGCAGTAAATGAGTGTTCCTATCTCTCCCCATCCTCTCCAACACCTGTTATATCCATTTTTTTTTTTTTAATAGCGGCCATTCTAATGGGTGTAATGGTCTCTCATTGTGGTTTTGATTTGCATTCCCTAATGGCTAATGATGTTTAACATCTTTTCACATGCTTTCTGGCCATTTGTGTATCTTCTTTGGAGAGATGTTATACACCCAATCTTAACTATTACCTTTTGCACATATTATTTAGAAAAAAGCAAATGGTTGAAAAATACCCATGAAATTGTTTAAAATATATATGTAACACAGGACTTGCACCATCATACATTAAAAGTAATATAAAAAAAACAATAATTCCCCATATGTGGGACATGACTTCCTGGAGAGTGAGTCTCCCTGGCAATGTGGGACACAACTCCCAGGGATGAGCCTGGTCTGGGCATCAAGGGATAGAGTGCCTTCTTGATCAAAAGGGGGTAAAGAAAGGGAACAAAATCAGGTTTCAGTGGCTGAGAGATTTCAGATAGAGTTGAGAGGCTAACCTGGAGGTTACTCTTAGGCAAGCTTCAGCCAGATATTCTGAATGACCACAGTATGGCAAGTCCCAATCAATGGTGTGGAGATTGTATGAGTCCTGAAAATCCTAAAGAATACCAAAGTCCCTATCTGAGACTCTATAAGGCTTCACTCACTCACTCTATTTTTCAGAAACTTAAATTCTCCAGAGCATTCCTGTCCCAAAACCCAGAGGCAGCCTCTTGAAGAACATCAACCAGATGCATCACCCTTCACCATGTCAACACTCCTTTTCAATAAGAACAAGTTAAGGTTGTCACTGCCCAGATATCCCTGATGATTGAGACAGTGATCAAACTAGAGGAAGGAGTAGCAACAGACAAGACAGGATCTAACAAAGGATTACAAATACTGAATCTTATAAAAACAAAACAAAACATATATATATATATATACACATATATACATAGTCTCTAGAGTATTAGAACAGCTAGAAGGAAATACTTGAAATGGTGGAACTGTAACCCATAATATTCTTTCAAATTTGCTCTCTAAATTCTTGTTAAAACGTACTTTGAAAGGTCTCTCTTTTATGTAGGATGTTATATTTCACAATGAAAAATGTTAAAAAAAACATACAAAAAAAACAAAAAAGCAATAATTATAATGATGTAGTACTTAATTCATGTCAAAACCTATGAACAGTTTCAGTATCAATATTATCAAAAGTACCAATAAATAATCCAGTTACTGAGGGCACAGTTTTAAGCATTTCATTTAACATAATAAGCTAAGGAAGACTATGTTAGACAATGAGATTTTTTGGAAAATAATATTTCTAGCTCACAGAAACGACAAATTACTTGTGAGATGGTTAGGAAATTAAATATTGAAAATATTTGGGAACTAGATGCAAATATGAGTGACTATTATCTGATCTTGCAATATGCAATGATCTTTCCAAACACACAAGCAAAGGCAGAAAAAGGTGAACTAATTTAGATTTTTTTCTATATAAACATTTAACTTTTTTTACATCTTAACAAAAAGATGGAGAAAGTAAAATGATCCATTAAACATTTGGGAAAGTATTTGAAACTTATATAGCAGTAAATAATATTAAAATATCTTTAATAAGAAAAGAATACTTACAAATCAGTAAGAGTTAAAAAAAAAAAAAAGCCTAATACGCCAATAAAGTTGCCAATATCAATTTAGAATAATTTAACCTCAATATTATTAATCAAAGTAATGAGATATAATTTATCATCTATCAAATTCAATAATCATTAATAAGTAGGGAATAACCAGTAAGAGTGAGAGACTATGGAAATAAACACTTTTATATTCTATTGCTAGGACTTTAGTCAGCATAACATTCCTGAATGGAAACTGGCAATATTTATTAAACTTATCTCAATGAGGGGAAATCTGGTAATCCAGACTTACCCTAATCCACAGAGGGAGAAAGAACTGCTTAATATATAGTACCAAGACAGTTGGTTAGCAAATGAGAGAAAAGAAACTCATTTAGAGTTTTACATGACTAATTTTAATCCCCAATGGTTTAGGAAAAATTCAGTTGAAATCATAAAACATCAAGGAAAAATGTAGATAATCTGATCTTTCAAGGAGAACATTTTAAAAATATTTAGGTAATGGAAAGAAAGACACACAAACACACACATTTTCTTTGAAACTTATAATACACCTTCAGTATTCAGCACCTTTAGCAACATAACCAGACATATTTCCTAAAAACTTAAATCGCATTCTTGAATTTTTGGACAGATGGTCTTTTTTATTCCTATATTTATGAATTACCATTCAAAGTGGGATAGAAAGTCTTTCCAGGCAAGAACTGCTTAGTTATCTTTGTCGCCTCCGCATCTTTGAGCCTAACAGGTGATTTCTATTCAAGTTTGGAAACACAACTTACTTTTATGACTTTAGGTTCAACATCTCCCCAAAAGACCTTCTGAGAGCTACTCCAACCCTATGCTGTCCTGGAGTCTTGCTACTTTCTCATTTAGTTCTTAATAAATAGGAACTCCTTTCCATACTTGTATGGCTCTTTAGAATCCTAAACATTACTGCTTTTCCCTGAGCTCCACTAATGATCTTTGGTGTCCGTGCTTCCTCCCAAGTCCTATTTGCCTTTATATCACTGATCCCCAACTTAATGAAGTCACAAATGACACACATGCCTCTTCTTACCAAATATACTTTGCCATGCCTTTTTAACTCTCCTGAAATCAAATTCATAGGTAACATAGTTTACCTACATATATAATTACAAACATTAGAAAGCAATGCCTGAATCAAATTATTAGACTGTATAAATTAAATAAATTAGACTGTATTTCCATATGAACCACTTTGTTCACAATGACACTAGAAGCAGAATGTGGCTGTCATCAAAGCAAAGCACCAGGCAGTAGTTAAAGTGGCAAGACAGACTATCCAAACTACCCATAGAGGAGGAGAGAAGCCGGCACATCTGGTCTCAACTTGTCTCAACTCTGTGATTAGCACAGAGGTAGTGAGATTTTTTTTAAAGAGCACAAGAGGGAAAGGAAATGGGGACCTGGAAAATGACGGAGAGGGTCTGGGGGAAGTCAGAGGGGGTGTGGCAGTGGGCTTATGGAAGAGGTCAGGTCACTGGGCAGCCCTTCTGAGAGCAGTCCATTCTGTGGTTTAGCAGTACTGCCTCCTCTTGGGTAAGAGCTCAGAATGAGGTCAGGAACACAGCCTGGCATTAGGGAAGTCCACCCCGGAGTCTGGACAAGTCTCTGGTGCAAAGTTTGAACAAGTAGCGGGGCCATGCAGAATCTCTTGCAAGGATCCACACTGTTCTCTGCTTGCTCCTTTATATGATGAAAAACCTCAGAGATAAAAGACATTATTCACCTGAATAATAATGTCACTTTTTTTCAACTGACATTTAGAAAACAGAGATAAATCACTATATCAATTCATTATTGTAAATCTGCCATAAATACATGAACTATACCCACAGATAGAAAACATGGGATTTACTGACAACTGAGATACCAAGAGGCATTGTTGATAGTTATGCTATGTCTGCAGCAGGCAACAATTCTTTATGATATTCTCAACAAAACAAGGGAAAATCTTTCTTCCAGATACCTGGTGACCGCATTACCAGAATATTCAGGATACATTAAAACCATAAAATGACTGTCTCAGGTTTAGGTATAAAATGAAGTTAGTTTTTAGCCACTGAGAAAAAATTTCAATGATAGTGAAACCCCTAGAATTATGGCAACCAAAACCTGTCCCCTCAAATTTCCTAAATAACCTCCTAGAGAGCAGTGGCAACCCAAATGATTCTCCTTCCTCTTTTATCCAGGGTCCTCTCTTAGTATCAATTTTGAATACTTTTTCAGAATTTTGCTATTTGCTCCCTTTCTTTCTCATTCACTTCTACCATTTGGTAGCCCAACTTACTCTTATTCACAGCTTTTTTCTCCCATCCGAATCTTTTACCTACACCTCTGTTCACCTTTATAAGTATTAAAATTTGCAAATGAATTCTATTTTCAGTAAAAGTCACATAGCTACATTTTCCAAATAAGAAAGAGAAGATAAAGTTGAGATACATTCAGTTAGAAGGACTTTGGTGATAAGAACTAAAGGAAATTCTGTTGATGAAAACTTTATAAAGCAAAGTAAAATGTTGAACTCAGATATTTTATTTTTATGCTTGTTACTTTAATGTGAAATGATAGTAAAAACAAAGTTATTTTAAAAGGATCCCAAGTGCCAAATGGCATGCTTTAATATTTCTGGAAATGAATTAGAATTGCCTGCATATTCAATCATCATTTTAGAAAAATTTAACCTAATTTAAAGCTTTAGCTATTTGTGTTTCACAAACATAAAGCACTGAGCTATTCATATTAATGAACTTGTTTTCATTCATCCAAGAAAAAGGTGGTTGTTTCATTACTTGCTTGAGGTGACAGTATTGGCAGGATGAAAAGTCTGTAATAAAATTCTGATCATATCAGGGCCGTATTGGATAGCTCATTTCTAGCCTTGGGTTTCAAATGCTCCTGGACAGCTCTAGCCATTTATTATTGCTGGGTCTGCGTATAGGATTTCAGGGTGGAAAGAATTCATCTGTGTTCTCACTGATCTGGTGTTGACAAGACTTCTCAGCTTCTCCCAACCTAGGAATGAATCCTCATACAAGGCTTGAAATGAAGACAAGTTCCATAGAGTTTAGACTTCATTAGAAATACTTATCTGCACGATGACAGATGACATCCATTCTCTCATATCCCAAATTTTGGCTATACCCTGAGCTTTATAAAGAGCAACCTAATCCCAGTTCAGTTCCCTCTGATCAATATTTACTGAATATTCTCTATGTGCAAGATACTTTACAAAGCTGTGGAAATATAAAAATGGACACAAAATAGCTGTGTTCATTGCTGGTCAGAAGGATCCACTGTGATCATTACCCATCAAAGAATATTCACTCTCCAGGTATAAAGACATTTCTTTATTAGACATCATTTCTCATTAGACATCATTCAATCATAAGCTGGTAGTGCCTCTGCCAACTTGCATAAGAAAGAACAGAAGGAATCACTTCTCTCTATTCATGATCACCATCACATCTGATTGGCACCTTCCCCCTGGCACATAATGACACCTCTGTAAAATCAAAGCACTGACAATGACTATAAAACAGGAGTGTTTCACATTCAAGAGAGTAGGCAGCCTGGCCCAGAGATTAAAGAATAAGGGAAGTAAGGAAGACACTTCTTGTTGTATTTCTAGAAAGTTACATGTTTTATTGCCCAGTGAATAGCACATCAATTACTCAGATGACCTGAGAGTCATCAACAATCCAGTTACCATTCATCAATATTCCTTTTCCCACAATGAACCAAATGTGACTTCAGATCACCCCTTCTCTCTCACATGTAGCCATGCATTTAAGTTGGTGGAAGAGAAAGGGGTTAAGGAAATTGGTTGTTGGCAATACAAAGAGATAAAAATATACATATATATCCTGGGCACAGGCTTGGAGGGGCTCTCCAGCCAGTCGAGGATGATGAAGAGGAATTATACAGAAGACATGAAGCAAAAAGATTCCTGAAATGCAGCATCCACCCCAATAGCAGAAGCAAGAGGGGAATAAAATGGCACAGAGGAGAGGAAATGGAAATAAGCAGATCGTCTTGCAGAGAACAGGGGTAAGATCAGCACAACTGACTTTGCTTTGGAAGCAAAAAATACTAATTACAGCTGCCTTTCCAGGCCATAGGAGGAAAGCTCTTGGAAGTGGAAATCTTGATTGTTAGTTATATGAATGAAGCTAGCATAACCTGGAGGTATCAGACTTAAAAACTGGAAACAGCCTGGGTTTCCTTGCCATATTCTGAAAACTGATGCTGAGATGTTCTAGGTGGGATACAAGGCAGTTCCATTAGAGTACAAATGAATAATAAAATAATATTATTTTTATGTTCCCCCACATCTCTGGATGAAATATTCCCCTCATGCATGTGCTGTCCTGAGTTTCTGTCACTTCTTGTGTCTTGATTACATCAAGGAAGAAATCAGGTAGCAGCAGAAATAAAAATGCAACAGCCAACGGAAAACCGTCTGGATCTTTGTTACATAGAATTCATCACTGTTTTTACTGAGGACTTTGGGTACTGCTGACACTTATCCCACACAGTCATTTCAAGTCAGCTGTTCTTACCCCCTGGAACTGTCACTTGGCTCACTGTGTCTTGATTTATACCATTTGCTAATCAGATTTCTTTTCTCTTTCCCCAGACATGCCATGGAATGTCTTTATTAATATGATTTTTTCTTATCTTTAGGACATATTATCCTTTGTTCATAAATCTAGCTTAGCAGAAACTTGTATTCATGCCTACACAAGGCCTACATCATGCTCTTATGTACAATCTTTCCATGATAGTTTCTGAAAGAAAGATGGAACCAAGGAAGGAAACATAGAAAAAGAAACCTAGACAGTGTGAAATCCCTTCTTCCCTTGAAGCACCTTCTGTTACTAACTTCAATTAGCCTCATATCTGCCTGTAGTTTTTCTCCAATTTTTATCTTTATTATTACTAACCATCTGCCAAGAGTTGTCAACTCCATGTAATAATCAGATTGGGTTATTCTAACTTCTGCAGATATTTCTTTGATTCCTGACCCATTTTAACACTCACATAACTAAAGGATTTCTCCTTAAAGGGAATTAGAGAGCATCATGTGACACTTAACTTGGCAAGCTTTTCCTAAACATTTTTTTTCTCTACAAAGCAAACAAAGGAATAATAGCAGCCTCAAAAGTCAAGTAAATGTTTCCAAAATAAATGTTTGCTTTGCCAGCAAATATTTCTAAAGGTATTACGATAGCTGCAATGAAACAAATACTTGCATATAGCGGACAAACAATATATCAACAATTTTGCATTCATTTCTGAGCACCTGGAGCTGCTCATGCTTCATTTTTGACCTCTCTAAGAACTCAGTAGACATTTGGGAAAGTAATTTGTTCTTCAGCCTCTCCTTACCATGAACAACAAATTTAGCAAAACTACTTTGTTTAACAAAAAAGAGGATCTTTACAAGTATACATAAATTCAATACACACAAATTGTTGGCAGTTCCTTGCAACTCAGTGCTCACAGTGGCAATCTGAAAGAAAGATGGATCCAAGGAAGGAAACATAGAAAAAGAAACCTAGACAATGAAAAAAGTAGAAACTTGTGCCATTGGAAGTCTGCTATAGAGGCTCTTGATTTCACTGTAAGCTGCACAGAATAAAAGAAAATCTCTACCTAAATTCTTACTAGGAATGAGTGCTTTGTTGACCAATTATAATACCCATTGTTCCATCTTGATTATTGCAGTTCCTTGTATTTGACAAGAAATGCTACCAAAGTCTATTCAATAACGTGACTTGCTTAATTGATGTGAATAAAGGATAATATTTATCCAAACTGAATTTAATGAAAATAAGTGTCAATCCTATATCATTTTAATATGTATTATACTGTAAAAATGTATCTCGAGAAGTATTTTAATTTTAACCCTGTTCTTTTTTTCTCCTGAAATTCATACCTAATATCTGATCAGATACATCTAATAACATTGGTGCTGAAAATTCTATTTTAACTGAAATCTCAATTATAATCTATAATTACTTTCATAGTTTCTAAATGGAAACTTTAAAATTATTTTAGAAATTCTATAGTTTGCTTCAATAGTTCTCAACTGGAGGCAGTTTGCCCCATCCAAGGGTACATTTAACAACATCTGTAGATGTTTTTGGTTGTCAAGACTGGTGATTATTACTGGTATCTAATGGGTGGAGGCCACAGATGCTGCTAAACTTCTTACAAGGCAGAAGTCAATCCGCCCAAAGAATTATCCAGCCCAATTCAAGAGTGCTGAGTTGAGAAACCATGATTTACTTTAAGCATGTATCCTCTGTTACTAAAACAAGTTAAAACATCAGAAAATACCTTATGAAATAGGTTTTGAAAAATAAATATTTCTTATTTGAGATTTTGTACCTAAAAATGAATATAAACTAGATATGGGATAGGAATAACTACAGTAATAACTACAAAAATAAATAAACTTTTAAACACACTTGGAATTCAGGGACGTGAAGATTATTATCTTTTTATGTTGAAATAGATTTTTCCAGAAAGTAAAATTCTTTATATTGTTTTACAAAATGTGGCTTCCTGTTTTCCCAAAGAAACACTTAAGAATTTCTTACTCACCGAGGCAACTCAGTTTAATGAGTTTTCCAGAAAAAATGATTGATGATTTAAATAAATTTAATCAAAAACATTTAAATTTTATTCAATTTCCTTTAAAATGCCACATTTTCTAAATTAAAGGCAGAAACTATGTGGCATGCATACATAGTCATTCTACATTCCTGATACTAGGGATTTGTCAAATATCAGAAGAGGAATGGATGTTATTTCTCATCGCTAAAATATGTAAAGTACTTATTTTGTTATGAATTCTAATTTTGTAGAATCAAGTAAAGATTTCATCTCATTTAATATGCAAGTTAAAAAGCGAGGACTGCCTTAATCAAATGTCATCAGTAATGGGACAAATCAAGATTGTGAAAGAATTCGATGAAAACAACAGCGCCTCAGTGTGTGCTACTCCTAGACGAGATGTGTAATCCAAATGTAATCATGAGGAAATATCAAACAAACCCAAATCTAGGGACAAATTAAAGCTTTTAAACCTCAAAAGCATCAAAATTATGAAAGCCAAAGAAAGATGAGGAACTCTTCTGATTGGAGATGACTAAAGAGAGGTGACACTACCCACAGTACACAATTCTACTAGGATCCTTCTGCTATAAAGGACATTATTGGACAGCTGGTGAAACTTGAATGGAATCAGAGCATTAGATGGTAGGAAGACATTCCGCTCCTGATTTTGATGGTGGCTCTGTGCCAATGTACAAGAATGTCCTTCTTTGTACATTAAAGGATTCAGGGTATGGGGCAGTAGAACAGCAACTGACTCCCAGTGGTTTCAAGGGGGAAGAAAGCTCTCTGTATACTACTTACAAATTTTCTGTATGTTTCTGATTATTTCAAAATAATACATGTATATAATTTTGTTCCAAAATATATATAAATTATTGTTTCAAAATTTCAAAATTTTAAAGCAGGTGCCAACTAACCCCAATGAAGCAACAATACTAAAAAAAAAAAAACAACAACTATGTTTAAATGATCCACACCATAAATTTTAGAAACAATTTTGAAATGTATCAACTTAGAATTACTTCCACGAGAGTACCCTACTTTCCACTGAAAGAGGCACATACAAGTTTTTCTGCCCTCTTATTCCTACACATTCTGTAAATGACATAATTTACTCAGTTAAGTGTTCATTTATGCAGCAAATATCTCAGCACAGAATGCTGCTGAACTTCAAACTTGAGTAAGAAAAGAAATGGCAAAGGGCTATCAAATATTCCTCCCTAAATCTTTATCCATGTGTTCAAAATCCATGCATTCCAAGGTTCATGGATGCATGTGAACAAATGAAAAGGGTATCACTTAGTTCTATGCATTATGCTCTCAATCTCTGACATTTATGTTTGCATTTAGACATTTATTTATTGAGGAAGGAAAGCTCTGCATGTTCTTTTAAAAGCATATGCCTGTAAATTGTTGTTTACAACATTTGCACATTCCCAGTGTATGAAATACTTGGAAATCTAATACCCTTGCTTTATGACATATGTACACAAAAATATTCAGTTGAAGTGATTATGGTATCAAATTGACACATTCTCCTAAAAAATTGTTGTCTGTCATTCTTTCTTTCAGGCTCCTTCTTTTTGCCTCTTCCCCCAATTTCAGATATGCAGATGAAGACACCAGAAGTACATTTCTCTGGAAAATGGTTTTTCTTCTTATTTTAGAAATGGATGCTCCAGAGAAATTCCTTTCAGCCTCCTCGAAGTTATGCTTAGCACCTGATTGGTGTTCATATTCTCTTAGAATCTAAGGCTCAGGCTAGTGGTTCTCTAAATCTGATCCACATGCATGACCTAGGAGCTTGTTAGAAATGCAAATTATTGAGCCCACCTACAGATTGACAGAATCAGAAACTCTGTGATGGAGCCAAGCCATCCATGTTTTAAAAAACCCTCCAGGTCATCTGAAGAAAACTGAGAAAAATGCCTTGTTCTCAAAGTCAAGTATGTGTAGAAATCACCTTGGAACTTATTTAACATTCAGGCTCCATCCTGATTCAATAGGTCCTGCTTGGGATCCAGAAAACTGAAATTTTAGAAGAGCTCCAGTCGATTCTGAAGTGGGTCATGAGGGCAGGGTAGGTCCCTTCCACATCATTCTCTGTGAAGCACCAGTGTTTAAGAAGAATCCCATAAAGTCATGCATGGGTTAAGGAATAGCATTCATGGGGGAATGGGGAAAATGACAAAGCCCCCAGGTCAATGAGAGAAGGCATCCCTCCCATCCACTCCTCATCCTACAGAGAAGTGTGGCTGGACACCCAGTTTGTGTCTAGATCACAGACCCTGCCACCTGATTACAGTCCCCTGTTTGTAGGACAAGCATGATACAACCTTATCGGCAAAGCAACACTCAGATTTCTCAGCTGCCAGGTGGTCTGGAATTGGGCACCAGCCATTTGCACAGTGGAACCCCAGCGGCCGGCCCTGGGCCTTTGGAATGCATGGGAAATTTCAGCCCCTCCTTTCAGGGAGAGGGGAGTGTGGGTGCAGCCCCCTCTCAATGGACAGATGGTCCATTGTCCATGCAATCAAGGGAGAGCACCCAGGATCACTGAGAATTCTGCCCATTGCACCACAGTTGTCTACAGACCATGCATGATGACATGTCTTCCTGAACTATTATACAATCTCTAATTTTTGAATTTCCTTATTATGTGGGTTTTTCCATCTCCTGAACTAGAGTAAAGTAATTATGTAGGTGCCTTTTTGTGAGATTTCATTTCCTTTCTAAACCTGAACACATGTGCCCTCCTCCCTCCACCTGCTACATTATTCTAGAAGGTTCACATTACCAGAGTCTGAATTGATGCACCTGAGATATGGCTATTATTTTTTCATTTCTAGGTCACTGAACACAATTCTGTGGTTCCATGAGGACATAGTTGAGAAGGAGAATGAGGTACACTTCCATGTTGTGTGTTACAAATGAGGGTGAGTTGGTTCTTTCCATAGTCTCTGCATGGAAATTGCTCAGAATGCAGTAGCTGTGGGTGTTGAGTGTTTATCTTTATAACCAGAGGATACTGAATGCAAGTGACTAACTACAAATTGATTAAAATAGGAGTACTACTGCTGGAGGAATTTTAAGTGTATTTAACAAGAAGTTTTAATGCAGTGCTAGTGAGAGCTCCAATATTCATGCACACCCAAACAGAAGCAATTCAAGAGGGAACTTTTCTTCCGACGTACAGATTCTCCCCATTTCTACAGTAAGTAGAGTCTGGTCTCTGATTTTAAACCCCTTGTATACCCTACAGAATTCACTGCATATACAGAGAACTTACACATAAATGCTTGAATATTCATTTAACAGCTATATAGTTTGGAGTTAATCTTCAGGATATTTTTCCATTCTCTTTGTAAGTCCCAATTACAAAATTCCTCTAGAAATTGTTATATAGATAATTGACTGGACAGAATGGAATTCCCTAATGTCTGGTGACAAGATTTTAATACTCAGAAGAGGCACACTAAGTAGGAAACATTCTTAAAAATTTGTTTTTTTCCCCCTAGTTCTCAGGCTGGTTTGCTAATGGTGTATGCTAAACATTCTTGTATTGAAAGGTTGACTTATACTTTGAGGAGGGGCTGAAAAGAGAGTGGGTGAAAATTAAGGCCTCGCCATGTTCTCTCTCTCTGCATTCCAAGACCTCATTCCCTCTGCTTTGGTTGTGCAGGCGAAGTCATGTGCATTTCAATGCCCACCAGAGGTGACAGAAAATAATGCCAGGCATTATTTTTTTCAGTTGAAGTGGAAATTCAAATTGGCAGCAATATTCCAACCTCATATTTCCAAGGAGATGGAGTCCAAGGGGTCAGTCCCTGGATTAAGTTCCCTAATCTTGTGAGGTGCTAAGGAGTTTCCTCTTTTGGCTGACCTGAGACAGTCTTAATCCATGTCCAAGAGGACCGGTGAGATTCCAGCAGTTTTCATGGGGTCATCACGGACATGCTTTCAGGCATGTCTCACTGGATCTTTATCTAGAGGCTGAACAGTCAGCTATGCTCAGGGTGATTCAACACACATGTTGGCTTGTTGGTTTTGTGAAATTACAAAAAAAAAATTCAAGAAAGCTAAAGCATTGCTGTTCTATTGAGATGTCTTTTAATAGCTTTTTTTTTAATGTACTAAAAATAAATAAAGGAAATCTAATGTTCAATAGTGAAAGTGCCTTTTTAAAATAAAGAACCAAGATTGGTAACTAGAAATAAACATGTTCATTATCATACTATGGAAAAAATATATTTCAAACATTAGATTCAGAAGTTTGAGTCTAAAAATTTATAAAAAGAGGGCAAAGTTAGGAGTACCAGTGGAAGGACTGTTTTTTTTTTTTATTGTAGGACAGTGCCCCTTACAGGAACAAATAATGTTCTTTATTTCAGAGTAAAGGCTCTCAGTGATCTTTACTTTTCTGATATTATATCTGGTTAATTAGTAAGGTACTAGACAGGATTAGGATAGTTCTTATTGAAATCATATTGTGTTTGTAATCCTAATTCAGTTGACATACAATGTGCAAAAAGTAATCGTTAATTTCTTCTGAAGAAGAAAATTTTAAGCCACACAATAAAAATTTGCACAAAAGAGAACTGTGTATGAACTGTATTATAATAAATAGACACAACTCAGCTTTAAAGCAGTAAATGAACTAAATTTCAGCAGTGCATGCCATTTCTCTTCATTGTGCAATGGGGAAATGAATCCAAATCAGAGAATGAAGTAAAATATATCATAGTGTTTTTTGCATATTTTTTCTTGCTTTAAACTAACACTTTATCTGGTTATATGGTATCAACAAACTACCCTTACCTTTTGTTTACTTGTAGATAAATAATCCCATCCATCTAGTCTTTTCTTGATGGGTGTAAATTACGTAAAGGAGAGCTCCAGAAAAAAATTGATGATAAAAATGTATTGAATCATCTTAAGTTATTCTTTCTTAAAAAAAGAAAAAACACAATGACTTTTAGAGAACCAAAGTGCTCACATGCTGCAGGTTGGGTCCTCTGGAAGCAGGTGCTGACATGGATCCTGGGGGAGGGAATTCATTATGAACTGTGGGGAGCTGGGGAGCAAATACACCTGTTGGAGCTCCCCTGCAATGGATTAAAATGACTGGTATTTACATCCTGGCCCCAAGCATTCTCTGGACCTTCCCTGAAGGGGAATCTGGGTGCAGTGCTGTGTGTCCACCAAATTCCATCCCTGTCTCTTGAGGGAGGGGCTCTGCCAGCATCCCGGGGGCTTCTCCCGCTGGGGGAAGCAGTACAGAAAGGAAAGAAGGACAAACCGTGGCACCCAGTGCTGCACCCCCTCTCAGGGCTGCAAGTGACCTTCATCTCCCTCCTCTAAGGTACCCTGACCCCATCTTGCAGGTGCTGGCTTCCCTGATGGAATGACATGGATCTGCATCCCTGAGGTGTCTGAGCCCAGTCCCTATGCTCTGAAATCCTGTGCAAATCCAGGGTTGCTTCACTGTTCTGTGTGGGGCCAAGTAAATCACTAGGAGACACACCTGTTCTTCCTTGCCTGCCTTGCGTAACAGTGTCTCTATCTCCTCTGATGATGACGAGGGTCAATAATCCCTGCTTAGATGATGCCACCCCTTCTTGCCTGCTGGAGGAAAGGCACCTGCAGCAGCTGCAGTATACATATGAAGGGATTCTTTCTTGTGCCCTGGCAAATGCATGGCACCTTTGTGGACAACATCTCTAATCCCCCAAGCAGAGAGCTGCAGGCACAGGAAGCTCAAAGTTCCCTAGAGCATCCCTGAGAGTGATGGTGAGCAGGAAACCTCCTACTTTCACCTCTTGGCTTCAGGATGTGTGTACTCTTCCCCTTAAAGACGCGGTAAAGATCTTTGATTCCCTCTGCATATCATGTACTAAAAAATGCATCCCATCTTCACAGGAAGGCTGACCGCTGCTCAATCTGTCCCTCCTTAATGTATCTGGTCCTCCAACTCCTGTGCAGGGTTCAGGTTCTAACTGAAATGTGGTGAGTGGTTAGCTTCTTCTCTGGAGTCAGCCAGCCCTGGCACTGTTTTCCATTTCTGCTTGAAGGATCTGCGCCTCTGCATGCAGTTGTACAACTGTGCACTGTCTAACTCCAGGGGACAGCCCTTTGGAGTGGTGCAATTTCTATGGGTCACTGCACAGCACCATCTCTATTGAAAAATAAGGACATCTGAGTATGTATCAGAGAAGACCTTTTTGTCTTGGAAGGCTAGTGTTTGGAGAGGAAAAATAAGAATGATATCAGGAGAAACTGTCACCTATTAACAGCTGTTGGAAACACTCTACAAATTAAACATCATTTGTATATAACAAAAGAAATACTACCATCTTTACTTATGTATTTATTTATCAATCACTATCCCCACTGCCAGCATAAACATTCAGCATGTCATTAGCATGAAAATGAGTTTTCTAAAGGTACATTCAGTGGGAGTGATAAACTAATTTTTATAAATGGAAAAAAAAAAATGGTAAACTGCCTCTTTTTTGGCCTTAGAATATCCATTTCCTATGTTTTCCTCTCTGATGGTTTGTAAGGGTCACAAAATATTTCAGAAACAGGAAATACTGGGGTGCTCTCAATGAGAAAAACATAATTATGGGTAGGCAAGAATACTTTCTGGATTCTGTGATCTCCCTAAAACCCACTCACAGCACTTCAGAGACTCCACAGGTCCTAGAATTTGGCAGCCAGGATGAAACAGGACATTCGTTGACTTTGGCATCAGACAACTCGGTGACAATCCTGGTTCTGTCATTTACCAGTTGTGTGGCCTCACACAAGGCAGCTCTCTGAGTGGCATTTTGTCAGCTGTAGCATGAATATAATTATTTATTATATTATGGAATATTACATAATTATAAAGAGCATTGTATAACTATATCCTACAGAGTGTTTATGGGCATCAATGAGAGGACAAGGAGGAGGAAAACCTCTGCCCAAACCTAGGTGTTTGATGTATTTTTAAGTTGGAATAAAAATAATGTTATTCACCTTGTACTTTTCAGTACATTTTTCTGCAAGTGGTTGCCTTTTTCTAATCTCTTCTAAGTTTATTGACCAGATCAATCTTCAAAACCATTACACCTTTCTCATAAAATGAGTCAGAGAAGTTGCTCTTAGGATTTTTCACATTAAACTTGGTTAGGAAATTCTAATAAAACCCACACTATATTTAGGCACCTCAGTGCCTAAAAATACAGCTGGTTGACTGAGCATGTGTTTGATAGCTATTCAGGGGCCATGCATGTCTAAAGGTTTGCAATCTAAACTGTGAAAAGGGAAAATTGCAGGAGAAAACCCAAGAAGAACTTGAGAGTTCAAGAGTCTTTGGTAAGATAGAGTTGTACATATTTGCTGAAACAGTAAGATTAACCCTGCAATCTACTGATTATTTATGTTAATAAACCAACTAATTGATACATATTCTTTCAACATCTACTGGATGCAAAGTATTATAGTAGGTAGTTATGAGGGTACATCGAAGAACGAGACACAAGACTCAGCCTTTATAATAAGCCTATTTCAGGAGATACCCTACTGTCTTAGTTTGCTATGACAAATAATGCACACTGGTTGGCTTGAACAACAGGAATTCACTGGCCCCTGTTTAGGAGGCCAACATCAAGGAGCCATGCCTTCTCCAAAGTCAGTGTCCTGGCCACGGCTTGCCGGCAATCCTGCGCCACATGGCGCTCTCTCTCTCCTTCTCTGGCTGCTGCTTCTCTGGATCAGTGTCTGATTCCCTCTCCTTAAAAGGACTCTGGTGAGATGGATTAAGGCCCACCCTGATCCAATGTGGGCTCAGCTAAACAGTATTATCGAAGATGACATCCACAAACAAGTGCACACCCGCAGGACCCAGGGTTAGGACTTAAACATGTCTTTTGTGAGTGCCGTGACCCAACCCCCAACACCCACACACACAGACTCACAACTAACATATGGGATGAGGGTCAATGAGTTATGCTACGGGAATGTCAGAGCAGGGGGAGACCCCCGTGCCCTGGCATGCTCAGGCCGAGCTTCACCAGTGCTTGAAACAGAGATGGGAAGGAGGAAGGAAGAGAAGCTGGAAATATTGGTCATTCCAGGCATGGAGAAAGGGGTGAGACATGAGGAAAGAATGGCAGGAAAATGGTGCAAAGGGAGGGTCCCTTTGGCAGTGGTCTATGTTACTGCTTCGTAATTATTAAAACGGTCCAAAACTTATGGCAGAAAAATACGCTTCTCTGATGTTGAGGAAGACTGTAACATCCTGCAAAAGAGTGAAGTGACTCAACCCTGTATGTCCTTGTTCACTCAGTCACTAATTCACTACAATTCAACTCTGAACCCTCTAGACTTTCCTTCTGCGATCCCTACTGCAATAAGATACTTCTCCGTGACTATTCCACTGGGCTAAGAGAAAGAGCATTAATAAAATCGAATTTGGAGGAGTAGAGAGATCTTTGCAGAAACATAGGCAGAATAAATGAAGAAAAAAGATAAATATATGCTTCATATTAACATCTCAGAAAGGGTGGTACTTTGGAGACAGAACTCAGGAGAAGGCACTTTAATATTTGCTGGCTCTTTTACCATTAACTCTGTTTGTCAAGGCATGCTCTACTGATGTTAGGTTACTTGGTACACAAGTCCAAAAGCTGCATTAGAATTGATGAGAGTTATGATTTTAAAATCTAGGCCCAGAATCCCTAAAGTAGGAAGCTTAAAAGTTATTCTTCTGATGAACACATGAGATTTCTACCATAATAAGAAATTTGACATAAGTCATACTAAAGAGTTACAAGTTCCAGATGATTATTCCTATGAGTTATGCATCACTGTCAAGCACGTGCTTTCAGTAAGAGTCACACATGAGGGTCCTCCTGTTCTGAAAATCCTCTGGGACACCAGGACTTTGGAAGGGTGTGGTGAACAAAGTTTCCTATTACAGCAAACGAGAAAATCTGTTTGAGGTTTTATGGTTTAAAGAAGAAAAAATCTTAAGCTGAAAGTCTTGAAAATAATAAAAGAGGTTAAGAAGAACTTGGAAAGGAATGTTTTAGCTATTAACTCTGTGCCACAGTCGATTTCACATATTTAATTATCTCATTACGCTGTGTTAATGTGAGTATATTTGTCACATCACCAATTGAGCATCTACATTCACTACATTTGAAAGGACATTTTCAAAAAGTCCTTGTATTTATTCATCTTTTAATACAGTTTCATATCAACAGTTCATGCATTGTAATCCCTAAAGACTGGGGCAATCTTGGTTCATTTCTTCTCAGTTGCAAACAGATGTTTTTCACTAGCTCTTATCTTTGATATCTCTGGAATGGTTTTTGAAAAGTACAAATATGATCCTTAAAGGAAAGACACCCAGGAATGATTTTAATAAGCGTAACAAGTTTGGTGGTAAGAGAATGAAAACTTGAACACAAATTTCTTTTTCCCTTGCTGTAAACCATGAGCAAATGTAGAACATTTTCTGTAAAAATGCATATTTTCTTTAAGTAGCGGTATCAGAAATCTCATGCTCTTTCCCATAAAATATTGCTTTCAATCATGGTTTTTGAGAGGGAAATATTATTTAATAATTTGCAGTTGACTCGGTCCTGTGCCCTATAATTTAAATAAATCATAATTTAGAAAATGGCATCTCAGAAAAACGCAGGCTGGCAGTGGAGTGGGTTGTGAATCTCCATAAATCTCTTCACAAAGACAAAAAACAATGGAAAGTAAAGTGGACACTCTATTAGTTTCCTAATGTTGCTGGAACAAATTATCACAGACTTAGTGGCTTAAAACAATGCAAGTTTATTATATTATAGGTCTGGAAATCAGAAGTTCAAAACGAGTCCCTCTGGGACAAAATTAAGGTGTTTTCAGAGCTGTGTTCCTTTCTGGAGGCTGTAGTGGGAAATCCATTTCCTTGCCTTTTCCAGCTCCTAGAGGCTGCCCACATTTCTTGGCTCTTAGCCCTTCTTCCATGTTTGAAATACATCATTCCCGTCTCTGCTTCTGTCATCACATCTCCTTTTCCTGACATTTATTCTCCTGCCTCCGTCTTATAATAACACTAGCAGCTACACTGGGCCCACCCAAACAATCAGGAAAATCACCCAGTCACAAGACACTGAATTCAATCCCTTCTGTCACATATGGTAACATAATCCCAGGTTCAAGGGATTAGGACCTGGTCTCTGAAGGACCACAGACATGATCTTCAACAAAAGTAGGTGACAAAGTGTGTCCTCCTTGTTAGGGGACCAAATGACCAGCAGGAGGAAGAAGGCTAGGGGTCAGTGGATGTGCAGGAGCAAGCAGAGGGAAGATGGAGGAACTTCTGCTGGTCCTCAGAGCCACAGACCATATATACTGTCTTGAATAAGGAGAGAGTCTCACCCTGGATGGAGAACCTGGCTGGTGAACCTGAGATTGGCGGTCCAGTCTGTGGGAGGAAGGGGCTGCAGAAGGCATTGGGCAGCTGGGTAGACCACCAGAAATGCCCACCTTGATTATGAACTGCTTGGAATGCAACACAGTTGGACCTCTGTGGGTAGCGAGGAGAGGGAAGGAACATTCTAGCAGAGGAGGGTAACAGGAGCCACAGGTAGTGGGACAGACAGGAGGGGTGGCTATGCTGAGACCGCATTTTTAAAACATCACAGTAATGATATAAGGAGGAACTTTAGAACCGCCCAACTGGAGAACTGCTACTAACCTAACCCACCTCCTGCACAAGAAGCTCCTTTTCAAAGGACAGAGAATATCTCAAAACAGGATGGCGAAGATGCACACCTACAAAATAAGACCTATCAGAATACAGATAGCTGCAAAGCAGAAGACAATTCCACCTCATATTTCTAAATGAGCTTAAGGAAGTAAAGAAAAGGATAAAAAGTAAGATAAAATAACATTATCAGTATTAGAAAAAACAAGAAATGAGATGGATGGGCAATGGGAACACATGAAAAGAGAGTTGAACGAGCTTAGGAAATCATTATAAATAAAAGAAAATAAATCTGAAATAAAGATGAAACTAGAAGAAACAGAAAAATGAAAAGATACCATAGAAAGTAATGCAATAAAAAGGAGGATGTTAAGAAATAATAACAAATAAAAATAGAAAAAAGAATTCAAGTGAACATGATAGATATTAAAAACAGGCCAAGAGGAACATACATAATTAATAAAATTATAATACAGTACAGTATAAGGTAAATTAAATATTACATATAACAGTATTATATATATATATCACAAAGCAATAGAATGGAACAAACCCTAAAAATTATCATTTAAGCATATTTTCCTGAAATAAGACTTGAATCTTCAAGTTGAAAAGGCAAGCCAAATAGCTAGGAAAAGCAACCCAAAATGATAAATATTAAGGTATATTCTAATAAACTAATAGACTTTAAATAAGTTTTTAAAAATCCTTTAGGTATTCAGGCCCCCCACCAAAAAAAAATTTCAATTCTTTATAAAAGAAAGAAATTGAGATTAGCATCTGACTTGTGACAGGACTTCATACCAGAAGGAAATGAACTGATATTTAAGATACTCGAATAAGGAAATCATGAGTTGGGATTTGCTATACCATCAAATTCATCTTCAAATAAAAAGGACAGACACACTGTTCTGAATGTGCAAGACCCTAGGGACATATTCCCTTGAGCATTTCCTAAGGAATGAACCAGAGAACAAACTTCAGACAGCCAGGAAAAGGCTAGAAAAGATCTGGCAGTGTAGTTAATTATAGAAAGGAAGCTAAATATTGGGCTAAAGTATTTGACTGTTGCATCTTTCATGAATGTAGACATATTATAACTAACTAAATGGTGGGAGGGAAGGAGAAAGTATACAGAGAATACACAAGAGTGTTTAGCTTATGGTCTAGTCCATGATAATTTCACAAGCGTTAACCAGGAATAAAAGGATTTACTTCAAAACAGGTGTTGAGGGAGAGGGACAGGAGGTAAGCAGAGAGGCTACTCACTGAATTTTAATATCACTTATGGCAGAGAACCCAGACAGTACCTGAAAATAGGACTAAGGGTATTCTATAAAGGAACAAGTACAATGGTGAGAATTAAAACAAAAATAAGAAAAAGGAGGTAGAGAAAGAAAGAATACAAACCACATTATGGCAGAGTTTTTAATATATAAAAGATACATGTGTATGTGTATATAAACATAACAGAACTTGGATTAACATAATGGTTGTACCAATTAATGTAAATGGAATTATTCTGTCTATCAAAAGGAAAAGGATTTCAAATTCACAGACAGAACAAAGTTCAATCCTTTGCCACATACAGGAATCACAATTAAAACCCAGAGTCAGACAAGATACACAAGGCAAATGCCAATTAAAACAAACAAAAAAAATGACTTCAACATTGATATCTGACAAGGTAAAACAAACCAAAAACAGCATTAAAGATTCAAAAAGGAACACTGTACAATGCTAAAGCTATGATTCATGTAGAGAGATAAGTTATTAATTTCTATGTCCGTGATAACATTGCAACCATTTTTATAAAGTGAAATCTATAGGCTATATAAGAAAAAAAATCGAAAACACATTAATAATAGGTGATTTTAAAAGACCCCTCTCTGTCCAAGACAGGTCAAGTAGACAGGAAAAGTCCTTTGAAAGCTGATCAAGCCTACAGAGAAACAGTGAAAATATGTTTTCCTGTGCCAGTGACACTCGCCTTAAAACATGTATTCAGTAACTCTGTGGAAGGAGAAGGACCTTATATAACAGTCCAAGAAGTCTAACATTTGACTACAGTACCTGCAGAAAGAGAGGCAAAAAAAGACCCTGGCAAAACGAGAGTTGCCAGGGATGTGACAGCCCTTGAAGTCTGCATTCCCCTGATGGCTGAACTACAGCAACACATCATGTTGAGAAAAATGATGGCCCCAGGCTCTTTAAAGAGGAACCAAAGGAGAGGACAGAAGCCTGGCTGACTGTACTGACTGCTGTCAAAACTCAAGTAAGTCCACCCCCCGTTGGGTTCCATGCTGAATGTTCAGAGCTAAGGACGGAACCCTGCACGTTTGGAACTCACTAAAGTAAATTATACTCTAGGAGGCCCTGGGGAACCAGCCAGCTGACCATCACTCATGACACCAGGACATCAAAAACTTGTCTCCATGAGCCTACTTGAGCCTGCTCCTCCATTTAATTCGCTACCAGTTGTACATTTCTTTTAAGAATAAGACATGAGCTAAGAGCTGCCCAGCAAAAGAAAGCATATCACAGTACCATCCAGCATATTATAATCATCCAAAACTAGAATTTATGATCTTTATATATAAGGACATGGTCATTTACTATTCTATTTGATATGAGGAGAAAAATTTACGAAGCTCACCTACAAATTATACATGAAAGTACCTCCTGGATTTCTTTTTAGCCTTCAATCCAATACAGATTTACAGTGGGATTTAGGAAAATGAATCAGAATAATAAAAAATTGTCAAAGCAATCATTTTCCTTTACAGAATTTCCAAAGTGCCAAAACTTCAGCAACATGAAATCCTATCCCAGATATGATGTTTCTAAAGAAATGAAATCTAGGTAAGTGCTGCCTTTCAAGGTACTTTTCCATGAAAGTTCCATTAGGTTCTTATCATAATCACTGTTCTTAAGAAACTAACTTATCACCTTCAGTATGTGTCACCTCATTTCGTGAAGGAAAGAAGGAAGGAAGGAAGGAAGGAAGGAAGGAAGGAAGGAAGGAAGGAAGGGGAAGAGGGGGGAGAGGGAGGGAGGGAAGGAAGGAAAGAAGGAAAAGGAAGAACACACACACACACACACACACACACACACACACACACACTGCACTGACAAAGAACAATAGGAAAAGATGATACTTGGAAAAATTAGAAAACAGAAGAAGGTAAATATTATTAATTTTAAAGTGTGTCATAAAAGTACTCAGAACTTTTATCAATTTGTATTATCAAGTATTTCTGCTAAGAAACTTACGGGCATTAATGACGATGAAACCTGAACTAAGAATTATAAAATTATTCCATAGTAAAGGCTCAATGGAAAAAAATATATAAGTGTGGGTCTTTACTTCCTTTAAAACAGATTAAATGTGTAAATAATAGTTTAACACCTTAATTCCACAAATAATCACGGAGCACTAGTCTTTCCAAGGCAGTGAAGCTGCATGTTCCAATGGCAAAGGGTGTTTAAGAAAAGGATATCTTTTCAAAGGGACCCCAGTCTGGAAAGGAAATAAATAATGAATATAGACATTGAGGTAATTTGGGAGAAAAAGTACGAAATATATATCTGCAGTGCAAAAAAATGGGGAGTTTTTATTTCTACCACATGCCTCCTATGGGGCGTTTTCTCTTTTTCTCCTCTTTTTGCCCCAAATGTCACGTACTGTCATCTACATTGAGTCCAGCGAGGGCTTGGCAGGGTGGATATCTTATTAACTCACCATCTGAGCCCCACAAGGAGTCCCCGCAATGATGAGTGTGATGTTTC
This sequence comes from Choloepus didactylus, assembly GCF_015220235.1. Lineage (NCBI taxonomy): Eukaryota > Metazoa > Chordata > Mammalia > Pilosa > Megalonychidae > Choloepus > Choloepus didactylus. Next base: position 7,953,799 of record NC_051327.1, on the reverse strand, counting down.
ACCCTCTTTTTCACCAACAACATGCATTTCCATTCCACGGCAGTGGTGTTCCAGAATTCCAGACTACACACACGTGGGCTCCCCCTTCTACCATTCTTTCTGCCCTTTCGCATCTCAGCAACTCCAACGGAGGAGTCAGGCCCCTGCCAACAGCTATCTCCTTTCCTGCCTCCTGCTCCTGTCTTAAATTCTTGGGGTGTATGTGTGTGGGGGGGGAGGCTATCTTCCTCTAGATCAGGGAGCTGTTTTTACATTTTAAATGGCTGGGAAAAAATGGTTGTGGAGAAAAAAAATGAAGATTCGGAGTCACATGAAAATTATTTAAATTCAAATTTCATTGTCCCCCCAAAGTTATTTTACCAGAACCCAACCACACACATTCATTCATTCATGTACTGTCTCTGCTGTGTTCGCACTACATTGGCAGAGTTGAGTAGTTGCAAGAGACCTTTCAGTTGCAAAGCCTGAAGTATTTCCTATCTGACTCGTTGCAAAAAAAAAAAAAAAAGGTTTTTGATGCCTGCTTTAAGTCAGACCTTCCATCCTCTATGCTAGGATTTAAAGTAAAATCAGACAGGCCCCCCAGCTTTCCTTTCGATGTGTAAAGCTAGCTATAAATCCTCTTTCTCCTGGCTAAATCCTGACTTTCAAGATTGGCTGCCTCACCTTAGCTTCTCAAAAAAAGACCGGGCTTTGAGAGCAGGGGCCAAACAATGGCCTCATTATATCTGGGTCCTTTTCTGATATTATTATTATTAATAATAATAAGTTATTATTATTTTGGATAGCTTAACCTAGGGCCATTATGAAAATATAACATTGGACATTTGCCCTTTGATCTTTTAAGAATGTAGATTACATTTTTTTAATCCTACTGTCCTATCTGTCTTCACTCACAATTACATATGCAATATTTTGTGTTGATATATTCTAGACGTTTATATTGATTAATCACCTCTGACAAGTTGTTTCTCTACTTGCAAAGTGAAGAGAGAGAAGTATGAAGAAGGGAATGGATTTTATTTTACATGTCTACTATCTGTCTGACCTTCTGAGGTATTTTACGCATGGTATTTCTTATTGCTCACATGTACAGTTTAACAATCAGAATTAAGAAAAGTAACATGCACAAATACTGCATAACTCAATGAAGTTCCTGAACGGAACCCAGTTTATCTTCTGAAATTGGCGATTTGGCAACATTCTGGTGATGCATTCCAGTTGTGATTTGCAGGAGCCATGTTTTCTGGCTTATTTACAAGCTTGGGAAAGTATCTGAGCCAAAAATCTGAAAACCAGCAAAGAGTGTTTGCCAGTGATGTCCTGAAGGCAAACATCATGCCCTGAGCCCAACCCAGACACCTCGAGCTTCAGTAAAATTCCTGCCAAGAGTAGAGGGGAACAGAGACACAGCATTGGCTGGGACCTGCAGGAAATCATTTCCAGGGTGTGGCAATTATGACATGGCCAGGATACTTGGCCATACTCTGTATCGTGCTTGAGACAGAGTCTTCATCCTTAACCTGATGCGCATAAACTGCTTTACTTCAGAATGGGAAGATGAGACGTAATGAACGAATAGGGACTGACCAAAAGAAGAGCAAAGAGAAGAAATTTCATAATCTTTCTTCCTCTTCCCCTTCATTTGTCCCTGAGTCTTCTAATATCCCATCCTCTTCCAGGGAAAGGACTTTTATCATTCATGGTGAGTTTACCTGTAAGTCAAGAACTCTTACCTCCAAAATGCTTTCACAATGAAGGAAATTAATATTTCACATAAGAGGAAATATCTTGGTAGGGCCGAAGAAACTGCTGTGGCTCAAAGTGTTGTGGGCTTGTCTTGCAACAGCACAGTAAAAGCTCCTGCAGTCCTGCAACTCCTGTGCAGACTGGCTGATATCCAGGAGAAAACGGAGCGTTGCTGTCTAGCAGCTCTCTTCCCCAGAAATGGCTGCATTTTTTTTTCTCTTACTCAGTTTTCTCCCAAGGACCCTCACGTGGCCCCAGGACGGCGGGTAACCCTGGAGGATGCTCTCCTTTCCAACACCTCCACCACATTGCTGAATATTCCCTTCCTTTGCGATGTGTGCGACCTCGGGGGCTGCACCATCCTCTTTGGGGATTTGGCAGCTGTAGGTGCCTCAGATCTTCTCTGCCCCTCCTCTCCTGGCCTGGAGTTCGCCAGATGTGTGTCTGTATGCTCAATTGTTGACAGTGTTTGAGACTCCTGCCCATCCCTTCGACTCCTGGACCCCCCCCCCCCAAATAAATCATCTGATGCATCAAGGGGCTAGAGAGGACATAACATTTCATAGCTCTGCCAGAAATTACCATTTTATTCCCATTTTGAGCCCTGTCAGAACCTCAGAGCTCCCTGTGAGCCTGCTATAATTTCTAGATAGTCCACACATAGCAGGAACCCATTTTAATTTTCCTCACTGCTTAACTTTCTCAAACTGAAATCTTCCCAAAATATCTCTTTGTGAATATCAAGAGAGAGCAAATATTCAGTGATTATTTAGGAAACAGCCCAGGAAGCTGGGCTAGAGCAAGCAAATTGAAAACTAATTTCATTGCAATGTCTTTTTATTCAAGGACAAATCTAATCATCTTTAAAAAGAATTCTAATCTCCATTATCCATTAAACCTATGAAGGCCTTAAATGATCCTGTCTTGCTATCAAATGACATATTATAGGACAAGAAATTACACTTGGTTTTACTAGTCAAGGAGTTAGAATTAATATTTGAGGAATATTTAGTTTCTCATGAATAAATTTTTAAAAGAAAAATGTATATATCTAGCTATTTAAGGCAAGGGCTATATACTTTTATGACATCTTTCAATTTGCATAGAGCTCTACAGCCGACCACATTTTTTCACATACCTTGGCTCTGTGAGGCTTTTGCAGCCACCTCATAGGAAGGTCAGTATTGGCATTATCCCTTTAGAGATGACTTAGCTGAAGGTACAATGTCAAAATGGACTTACTGAGATGACAGAATAAGAGGCAGACCTGGAATCCAAACTCAAGTCTTCTAATTCAAAATCGTATGCCATTTCACACTGTTTTTTAATTTGCTTACAAAAAGTTTCTCTTGTGGAAAACGTATGAGACAGAAATACCTCTATCATTGTAAATACTGTAAATTTTGCTTTATAATTTTCAGGTTCATAAAATAGTTATTTAACTATAAAAAACAAAGTCTAGGTCAGTAATATTCCAATGCTAAATGCTCATTGATTGAAAGGAAGTAAGTTTCAGTGGCTGAGAGATTCCAGAAGGAGCCGAAGATCACTCTGGTGGGCACTCTTACGCACACTATAGACAGCCCTTTTTAGGTTCTAATGAATTGGGGTAGCTGGTGGTAGATACATGAAACTATCAAACTACAACCCAGAACCCACGAATCTTGAAGACAAGGGGTGACAATGTGATTGGGAAAGCCATATGGACCTCACTCCCCTTTCTCCAGTGTATGGATGGATGAGTAGAAAAACAGGGGCCAAAAAAAACAAAAAAAGCACCCAGTGTTCTTTCTTACTTTAACAGTTCTTTTTCACTTTAATTTTTATTCTTATTACTTTTGTATGTGTGATAATGAAAATGTCCAAAAATTGATTTTGGTGATGGACACACAACTGTATGGTAGTACTGTGAACAACTGATTGTATGCTTTGTATGACTGTATGGCATGTGAATATATCTCAATAAAACTGAATTATTCAAAAAATAAATGCTCATTGATTTGATGTAATGATTTGATATTTGGTTATATTTGTGATGCACTTTAAAACTAGTTACTAGTTTTTCATCCTTATCAACTATTAGGCCTTTAAGTACCTTTTTTTCATTATGCTAACAATTTTCTTCTACAGAACATAAAAATTGGAGGACAAGAAATTGGATATCCAGTTTATGCATTTCAACTGTAAAAGGAAAAAAGGGACTTTGTAATCTGTATTTCTGATCCATTCCCATACCTAACCCACTAGCAAAATTACAGTTTTAACAAGGTAGCTTAAACATATGACCACAAAAATTACTTGATTAAATAACTACAAATTAATTGAGTTTTGGTCACAATGAAGTCACCGATTTGAACTTTTGAATCTAAACTCCTCAGTTACACCAGTCTTGTTTGATTAAATAAGTCAATTTTACTGTTTATGTCTTGTTTCAAATTATACCGTTGAACGCCAGTCCAAGTGGGCACTTCAAACTTCCACTGTATGTAATAAACCCCTCCCGATCTCAGTGGTGTAGAGCAGCCGTTGTGTTATGCTACCAGACTGGTGAGCCAGGACCTCAGACAAGCCCCGTGGGGAAGCCTCGTCTGCTCCGCAGGGCAGCCAGAGGGCCCACCCTCAGGCCAGGGGTGGTCCTGGCTGCTGGCAGGAGCGCACCATGGCCAAGGGCTGAAGGCTTTGGATCTTCATCATCGCGGTCTCTCCATGCGCTGCTTGGCTTCCTCACAGCCTGCAGGTTGGATTTCAGAAGCGAGCATCGGAAGGGAGTAAGGAGGATACTTGGGGTTCTTTTCTGACCTGGCCCCACCCTACTCTAGGTGTCACAAAGGTCCACGAAGACTCGAGGGTGGGGATGCAGACCCTAATCTACACGCGCACACACACATCCTCTAGAGACGTAGCAATGCCACATTGTGAGAAAACCACCTGGGATGTGAGATAATGTTGCAGCCAGCTTTCAAAGAAAACTAAATCTGCTAGAGCAGCTGTGGTTAAAAAAAAAATGTATTTTTTTTATAGTGAGAAAGTTTTTTAGCATGCCGCTCTTGAGGGTCATGATATGCCACTCAATAAATATGTATTTTAATGTTACCCGAAAGTTATACTTTACATCTGTTACATTAAATATAAGATACATACAGTAGATTTTTAAAGTTATTTATTAAAATGTCATTTTTGTTCTTTAAAATATTTTGCAGATTTTTTACTACATTGAATTTATACCTTTGAAGAAATGTTGAAAAATTTACAATATTTGAAAATACAATATTTGAAAATAAGTTTCTTAGCTAAGTGACAGAGCTCTCTCTCAGGAGTATACATGTTATAGCTCACAATATCCAAAACATACATTGTATGAGTCATTAATAGACTGAACCAAGTAAAAGAAAGAAGCTGTCTTTATCTTGTGAGCCTGTAACAAGCATAGGAAGCAGACCTCACCGGTTCATTTGAATGGCCCTCAGGGACTCCCCCATCGCCTTTGGGCATGACAGAGCTCTCTCCCCATAAAAAGACAGGCTTCTCTTGTGGAATCAGTGGGCTCGGTGACAGTAACACTCCTCTCCTTATCTCCGCCTTGGTCATGGAAGGAATGTGTTTTGCACCACTGCATCATGAAACTGATCCTTGCCGTCACAATTCCTAAATAGCAATTCAATGGAGACCAGAGAACCCCAACAATGAATACATTTAAGGAATCTCAGAATCACATCAACTCTCCAAATCAACCCTAAGTTACAACTGCATGCAACAACCAAGAGTGAGGCCAAGTGGACTTTATATCCACCATCAAAGTATGCGGACAAAAACAAGGATTCCCATATTTGGGAACCTTTGACTCTGACTGGAAAATTATATAGAGATTCTGATCTCGGAGCTTTGAGAAAATTGAAGAACCTAAGACTATGTTCATATTAACACATTAAGTAAACTAATCTGCTCATAAAGATATCTCTGGATTTAACCAAAGCTATTCTGAGGAATTGTCTTCGGTTATCACAGTGTTCACATAGATACACTTGCTCCTCAGACACAGGAGGGATAATTTGTGCCGTGTCAAACTGGCCAACATTTTCAGAACTCCCTTTCCTGTCTGGTTGTGCATTAAAGTTGGTCAAAGAGAAGCTTGGACAACATGTGAAAATGAAAGTGAAGTACAAGCCATGATTCTCAGAAGGTCATTACGGACACAGTGACAGACAGATGGACACAGACACGCCCAGCACACTCCAACTTATTCTTTATTTTCATAATACATCTAGGGGCTCTGTTTTTCTGAGGGAGTCCTGATGGATACAATAGGCCAAACACAAAAATATAGGGGCAAATCAATTTCTTGGTCTACAATCATTTTAATATCTTACAGTCAACACTTAAAGCAAAATGGACTGTTTTGACCCTCTTATCAAATCAGTCTTGACTTCTAATTTGAAAATTGTTTTTATTATATCAGAAGAAGTGTCTATTCCTACAAAGGGACTTGAAAAAGTTCCACAATGAAATGGCTTAAATCTTCATAAATGAAGGTAAGGAATATAAAATAGCTAATAACTAGAATATCATTTAATCCTTCAACTATGTTTCTTCCATTTTTATGGACAGAGCAACTCTGATATATATATATATTTGTCCATCTAACAGTACCTGTAGCTAAACATGGCACTCTTCTTTAAGTATAATGGACAGGATTGGAAATTAAGTCATCAGATAAAGCTCTCCAATTCAGAAATTTTGATTGAGACTTAAAAAAATAAACACTGGATTATAAGAAATTCCCTTCTCCTTACTAAAAGAGATGAAAATTCTCTAATATATATAAGCATTTAGTTTGTGTATTGATTTATCTTCTTTATCAAATATTTACTAAGCACTGGCTAGGAGCTATTGATGGAACTGATAAGGGGTTAGAGCATCAAGAACTTGGAAATAAGAGAAGGAATCTTGCCTTCTAAGAGTCTCCCTGTAAAACGAATGTACAGAGGATAATGCCCCACACAACAGTTCCTTTTCCAAAGAGAGACATCATTCTGTTATATAAGCGTAAAATAAATGTGTTCATCTACTGAACTGAGGAATAACTTAAGGACTGCCCTTGCTATCTGCAGCAAGTCCAGGAGAGCCTGATGGCACAGGTTTCAAACACTCTTGTCCCTGGGGCAGGTGGACAATGTATCATCAAAACCTCCACCTGCTACTCAGCTGTTTAATCATAATACTAGTGTCCTTTACTTTGATTTCAGAATCAAAATTAATCTTGGGAGTACAATTGAGCTTCTTTTATTAAGAGAAGGGGAAGTCTAGGGTGGATATTAGGAATCTGCGTCTTTACAAAGCTCCCTGGTGTATTCTGATGATGAGCCAGGTTTTAGAGAGAATTACAGGGCCAGGACTGGCTGTTCATTCATGAGAGATGTCTTATAGATGTCTTGTGTAGAGACCTCCCTTGGGTGGGCAGGGCCATAGCTTCCTTTGGGGTGGATTATGGGGACAAACATAGCAGGTGTACATCAGACTCTTAGGCTAACCTTACCAGCGCAATGTGAGAGACTATGCCAGTGAGAAAGTGGAGAAGGGAAAGCTGAGGGCCTAGAGACCTACCTCTACACACCTTCACCCTGTCCCCAGAACTGAGAAATGCCAAGGCTCCCTGCTAGGAGAAAAATATAAAAATCAGAGTAAATAATTTCTCAAGGTCTACAATGGCCCCCTTTCAAAAGAAGAGGGGTCATTAGAACACCCTTTTGGACCTCGATCTCCAAGCTAATGGAAAGTTCCTCATTTGGTAGGGCACAATCACGAAGCATGAAAGCAGGGTAGTCCAGGAAACTTCTTAAAATACAGTTGCTGCAGAAGCACGGGCGTGACCCTGTCGGGAAGCGGTGAACATGAGGATGGGAAGCCTACACGTGCCCCCACAACCCAGCAAGAAAGCCAGCCCCAGGGAGTGGTTAGCATTTTCAGCAGGTGGGCCAAGTCCTTTTCTAGGATGTTTGGTTACACCTTCCCTAAAGGGGAATTTTGTGCTTTTGTATGTGAAGTCACAAGAGAATGCTTATGGGGCAATTACCAGTCCCATCTGGCGCATGAAATAGGAAGAGTCATTACATATTAATAATGAAGCATAAGACCATGAACACCCAGTCCTGTCCTCAACGAGCCACTTCTCTCCCTGTGCACAAGGGAAAATGTATGCACAGAAGACCAACAAGTCAAAAGAAGTTTGTATTAAAGAATTGTTTCCAAAATACAGTGTGGAAACCAAATAAGCTTGGCTAAACCTTCCATAGGCCTCTCCTTGCCTAGGTTAAGATCTAAGGAATCAGAAACCAAAGCCATTCTTCTTTGTCCAACATCCATTCCAAAATTCAGAACAAAATCTTCTCACAGTAAGAAGTCAACCTAAACCACAGCCACCAGTGAGAAGCAGAAGGGAAGTGTGAGACCAAGTGACCACTTGCCCCTTTGTCTAAAGCTACCTGACTGTGCCAGTTTGAGTGTATTGTGTCCCCCAAATGCCATTATCTTTGTGGTCTTGTGGAGCAGAGATTTGCTTGGAATGTGCCCCACCCAGCTGTGGGAGATGATTCTGATGAGATGTTCCCATGGAGGCATGGCCCCGCCCATTTGGGGTGAGCCTTGATCAGTGGAGCTATATAAATGAGCTAACTCGGTGGGGGGAGAAAAGGGAGTGCAGCTGTGAGTGACGTTTTGAAGAGGACCAAGCTTGCTAGAGAGGAACGTCCTAGGAGAAAGCCATTTTGAAACCAGAACTTTGGAGCAGACGCCAGCCATGTGCCTTCCCAGCTAACAGAGGTTTTCCGGACGCCATTTGCCAAGCTCCAGTGAAGGTACCCGATTACTGATGTGTTACCTTGGCCACTTTATGGCCTTAAGACTGTAACTGTATAGCCAAATAAACCCCCTTTTTATAAAAGCCAATCCATCTCTGGTGTTTTGCATTCTGCAGCATTAGCAAACTAAGACACTGACCCAGACCTGCTCAGGACAACTCGGCTGCCCCTCCAGAAAGAGGGACCCAAAGAGAGAAGGAGAAAAGGCTGGACATCTCCAGGGAGAAGCAGATCTCTGTCCTCTCACCTCTACAACAAGAAGAAGGGAGAAAGAAAACATCCATTGGCAAGTTTCCTCACACCCTGGGCCGTGAAAGCTCTTTCTTCTCGCACAGTGGACAACACAAGCTTCAAAGCGCATCACCACATACAGCAGGCGCTGGGCTGGAGTAGACAAAGATGGGAGAGTAATGCAAGCTCCTCCTTGCCAACACTCTGCTTGTGTGCCTCCTGATACCACACACGTTCAGCAATAGGTTGAAAATGGACAGAGTTTGAAATCCAGGCTGATACTACGACTGTTGCTTAACTAAAGTTATAGAGAGAATGCGAGAGAAGGAAGGTCGGGGAAAGGGTGGTCAGGATTGTGTTGCTTTTGACCTGAGTAAGAAACACACAACTTAAGCAGCATTGCTGTTTCAGGATCTAGCATTTACCGACACTGCCCCAGTGCAGGTGGTGGAGGTAAACTTGCCCACTCCGTCTTGGATAGGAGAGCAGGTTGGATTAATGAGTTACTTTTAAATCCTGTTTCAATGTCATGGCTAGAGTCTAGAGGCAGAGGATTGAAATGGAAGAACTTCTTTTAAATTCCATTCTAACATCATGCTTGATGTGAGAGATTATCATCTGTCATAATGTAATAGAACTTAATAGGCAGTGAGTCAAAAATCCCTGTGCACCAATGCTGAAAATGACTTAGGTACTTTGCTTCTATTGTTTCCTTATACAAGTCATCTGTTACTTGTGCATGCTACTTCTGAAGCATCATGCAGAATATATCTTCATGTTATACTTAAGCACACTGCTCTGCTTCTTCTGACATTTTCTGATGCTCTCTTTTTTTTTTTTTAATCATCATTTTATTGAGATATATTCACATACCACACAGTCATACAAAACAAATCGTACTTTCGATTGTTTACAGTACCATTACATAGTTGTACATTCATCACCTAAATCAATCCCTGACACCTTCATTAGCACACACACAAAAATAACAAGAATAATAATTAGAGTGAAAAAGAGCAATTGAAGTAAAAAAGAACACTGGGTACCTTTGTCTGTTTGTTTCCTTCCCCTACTTTTCTACACATCCATCCATAAACTAGACAAAGTGGAGTTTGGTCCTTATGGCATTCCCAATCCCATTGTCACCCCTCATAAGCTACATTTTTATACAACTGTCTTCGAGATTCATGGGTTCTGGGTTGTAGTTTAATAGTTTCAGGTATCCACCACCAGCTACCCCAATTCTTTAGAACCTAAAAAAGGTTGTCTAAAGTGTGCGTAAGAGTGCCCACCAGAGTGATCTCTCGGCTCATTTTGGAATCTCTCTGCCACTGAAGCTTATTTCATTTCCTTTCACATCCCCCTTTTGGTCAAGAAGATGTTCTCCATCCCACGATGCCGGGTCTACATTCCTCTCCGGGAGTCATATTCCACGTTGCCAGGGAGATTCACTCCCCTGGGTGTCTGGTCCCACGTAGGGGGGAGGGCAGTGATTTCACCTTTCAAGTTGGCTTAGCCAGAGAGAGAGGGCCACATCTGAGCAACAAAGAGGCATTCGGGAGGAGACTCTTAGGCACAAATACAGGGAGGCCTAGCCTCTCCTTTGCAGCAACCGTCTTCCCAAGGGTAAAACTTATGGTAGAGGGCTCAACCCATCTGACGCTCTCTTGTAATAGCTTTCAGCTAACACATCTTTCTTGGACTGGAGTGCACTTGTAATGCCAGCTTTCATTGGGGAAGTAGAATATCTGCATTAGACTTTTGGACACTGCACTAAGAACCTTGAACCAAAGAAGGATAGCAAAGGAATCCGTGAGAAGCCATAGAAATAGAGATTTCATTAATCGGGTCATTATTTTGACACTGCACCTGGACCTTCCTTGATCATAAAGAATTTGTAGAAATGAAGCAAAGGTAATTTATGAGAAATAGGAATTTAGACTAGTGGCCATCCTCCTGGGGCCCAGTGCCAAAATGAAGTTAGGTCCTTAGCCCTGGTTCAGATTATTCCCATTTCTTTCCCTTTGCCCTGAATGCCAAGCTCTGGAGTTCAGGCTTGTCTCACAGCCAAACCCATGTGAGTTGTGTCAGCTTCCAATGGTTCTAGTTACTGGGACATAAAACTTAAAATCTCTCAATATCTGTCTCTCACTCACCAGCTCCCATCAAATGCCACCTTATGCCCATTCTACCTCTTGAGAGCTCTTGAATCTTTTCTTCCTCTTCATTCCCACTTTCGCCACTCCAGTTCAGGACATCATGGACTCTCTCCAGCTTCGAACTATCTGCTAAGTTACCTATTACCTGTAAATCTATTTCTATCTTCACAGAATCCTTGACACGTTAACTAAATTAACATTTTCAAAGTTCATCTCTCCCTGTCCCATCTCCCTTCCCATGTTACATGCTTTCCCCTTACCCACAAGTGCAGTCCAAAAGCCATAACCTGGCATTCCGTTTGTCCCATGGGTCGTATTCCACCCTACACTTTGTAGACCAATGAATCTCAATGATTCACAGCCCTGATTTTGTGACATAGCACATCTACAACCATCTCAAAGGGAAATGGCAATACACTCCCCCATGAATACAAACAACAACAACTCGCAGGTGGATCTTGGTTACTATCGGATGGTTGTTTGTGGGTTTTACTTATTTTAGCTTTCCTCATCTGTATTTTGAAGTGTGTGTTTCTCTGTGAATACACATTGCCTTGATAATAGTAAGAAAGTTTAGGAACTGCTGAGTATAGCCCTGCTTACCATGAAGGCTGCTTGTTGACTCTTGCCTTAATTTTGGCTTCCCACCTCAGTTCCTTGCTGGGGTTGGGGGATGAACCCGAGTCCCAGACAGAACCCTACCTGCTGGCGTTTCCCCCCAGCTCCCAGGTGGATGCAAGGTCTACCTTCTCTTGCATAAACGTGGTGGACTGTCCTCATCTTCAGGGCTGACATCCACCATGCAGTGACAACTGGAGCTACCACATACAAAAAGCCCTTGCTGTTACCTGTGGCCCGCATTCTAGGTTTACACTTTGTCTTGTCCTGGAATTAGCTACAATCTCAGGTGGGATCACAGGGGCTTCTTCTCAGGGGGAGGGGCCTTCCCTTCTGCCCTTCAGTTTCTCCTCACCTCTATACACATCCTACTACTGTTAACTGAGTAACTGCCTAACCATGTATTACCATCAAATATATGTATATATATGTATGTTTATACCATTAATATTTTTTCCTATCTTCTTGCTAGAGAACAAATTACTTTTCAAAGTTACTGATTTCATTAACTTCTCTTACAGCAGGATTAGGTGAGCAAAGTTTGAAATAAGAGAAAATGATGTCATCATCCAACTGGTAAAGTTTAGAACCACTGCTTTTTGTAATCAAGTATCTACAATATCAAATCTCCAATATTCCAAATGCTCATTGGCACACCATATTTCCATTAAATGAAGGGCTTTATTTTAACCAACCGAATGCATATAAAGGTTTGTAGATGCCTATTTTATTTTCCAAACCAATGTTATAAAAGACCTAAACACAAGAAACTAGACTTATGAAGACACATGTCATGTTAAATAGACCAGAAAATCTTTTTAAGGAGAAAAATAAAAACAGACTTAGGCTGTGCATGTTTGTTTTTTATGTGTTTTTGAAAAACTAAGAGAAAAAAATCAGAAATCAATGTTGAATTGTCAACCAGCGTGATTAGTGTCAGACAGTCCACAGAATTCCCCCAAACATGCATACATGCTGTGATGCAAGAAGCAGACTTAGAAAGTTCACCTGATGCTTCTGCTGAGAGAGTGACAAGAATAGCGGTTTATGAAGTGTCCTCAAAAACAATGAGGTGCATGAAAAACTACATTGTGCACACAAGTCTCGGAGAAATTAAACAAAGAAAAAGAAAACCACCCGCATGAAAAACAAAGTTAGACACATATGGCAAGGCAGTATTCTCAAGAAAGGAACAGAACTGTTAATAAATTATAAACAGCAGTGAGCTGAAAGAATAGAAATAAGGCCTCAACAGAAACAGAATTTCCTTGAAAATAATTCATTACTTTGAAGGGAATTAAATAGGCACACTTGATTTCAGACAGAAGAATTTTTTATATGAACGAAACATCAGTGCCTAAACTAAATAAACAAAGAAATTAAAAAGAACATGGATTAGTGGGTCCAACTTCAGCAATCCTTTTCTCTATAAGGAGTTTATTTTGTTTGTCTTTAAGAACTAAGCTTGTCAAAGCTGGCAAGATGAGCAGCCAGAACAGAAGCTGGGGCATGGCTATGTCACATGCTGGTACAAATGCTGTTTAAAAATTGGGGGGATGAGGGGGTTTTCACTCAGGGAGACTGAGGTTTTGGGGATTTTTTTTTAAAACAACAACAAAAACAACAATAAAAACATAGCTTCAAAGCACTCTCTGACTTCCTCCATACGGCTGAGTCTTTAGAGGCCTACACTAACGTCCTTTGCATGGGCTTTGGGTCCAACAGGCATAGGGTAAAAAACCCTGTTCTGTGGTGTGGTGGATTGAATAGTGTGCCCAGTTTCACATGTTGTTGGCCTTGCTCTGCATTCTCGTGGGTGGGAACCCATTGCAAATAGCCCCTTTTGAAGCTGTTACTTTTAGTTAAGGTATGGCCAATGGGATCAGTTTTGGCTTTAATCTGGATTACCAGAGTCCTTTACAAGCAAGAATGAAATTCAGAGAGCGAGCCATGGGAAGAGTGAGAAGCTGGAAGTCAATGGAACCAGGAAGAGAAAGGAGAAGACACAGGTGTGTGCATTGCCATGTGACAGAAAGCCAAGGACCACAAGGAGTGAGAGCAGCCAGAAGACACTGACCCTGGGAGCAAGGAAGCCTCCCAGCCTCTGAAACCGTGAGCCAGTGAAGTCCTGTGGTCAAGCCAAACCCTTGTATGGTGTTTGTTTTGGCAGCTAGCAAAATAAAGCCTGTGGCACTCTGGTTTCAGAAGCCCACGAAAAATTTGGCTGGTTGCATCTACCCCATGGGCTGCCGGGAAGATAAAATGAGCCACTGGGGAGAAAGAAGCAGGAAGAGAGTCCGAAACAGGGCAGTGGCCCATACATTTCAGCTCCCCTTCCTTCACCTTTTCTTTTCTCTATAATTTTTCCTTTCTAAAAGATAATGATATTCAAACAAAAATTCCCAAAGTTCCTTATGGTAGGGGACACCTTAATGAATTCTTGAACAAAACCTTATATCTATCACAAGACTGGACCACTCAAAACAAGAAGAAGGAGGAGGAAGAGGAGGGGGAGAAGGGGAAGAAGAAAATAAAAAGCTAAGATGACAACCATAATCACACACAGCAGTAGCAGAACTATATACAATTGAAAATGTAGTGAAATAAATTTAAGTAACAATATTACTAAACTCATGTTTTTATAGGGCTCTATGCTTATAAAACAACTTGTAAAATTGTTATATGAGATATTCTAATTCACAGATAAGAGAACTGTATGTTTAAGAGACACACCCAGGTCACACTTCTAACTAAAGGCAGAACTGGGACACTGACTCACGTCTCCAGATTGTGAGCCAAGCATGTTTCCACTAAACCCTGGTGCTCTGGAATTACTTAAACAAGAATCTTTCTTCCATAGCACTTTCAAATGCTTGCTAATTTTTAAAAGAACCACATAACCATACTCTAATGACACTTTATCAAACCACACCTAAAGAAAATTACCAGCCCTCTCATTAAAATGTGGGTGAAAGCCACACACTAACTCATTTACAAGATAATGCAAGCTCATAAAAATGGGAAGATTTACTCTTTATAAGTAATTCAATTCTTGAAAATATTTGTTAATGCTGATGGTTGTGCTTATTGTTCATCAAAGAATGCCCTGTTAATCAAAAGGTAGCCCAATGCTGAAAAAGTAGGTAGATCCTTAAAGTCTGTCTGCACATAGAAGTACCTTTCAGTAACTATTTATCCCACAGCTGGGATGTACTGGGCACTCTGTGAGATGCTAAGAATACAAAGAGGAGCCAGATAAACTCCAAAACCTTGGAGGGGCTCACATAAGGAAACAAAAGATGAAGTACGTGTTGTTAAGTATTATAATAGAGGAGCAGGAAGACAGGCAGGAGGGGTTCAATTTCTGCCCCTGCTATGAAGGGTGTAGCTGGAGCTGCCAACCCAGTGAGTCGGGTCGGAAGGACCAGCAGGGAGTTGTCAGGCAAACAAGCAAATCGGGGAGGGAGAAAGGCATGGTCAGTGACGGCAGCAGTTGGTGTGATGGCTGAGAGGCAGAGGAACAGTCAGGACTCTTGAGAATGGAGAATATAGGGTGATATTAGTCCCGCAATTCATGGGAGAGTATCAGGTAAAAATAGATGGTGATGGAGAGTCAGGGAGGGACATCCAAAAAGGGAAGTCTCATTCTTGTAAGTGCCCACCAGTGGCCATCCTTTCACAGCTAACATTATTGTTTCTCCTTCAAATTGACAATCAAATACCAAACTTTAAAAAGAGAGAGAAATAAGAAGAGAAAGAGGGAGAGATGGCAGGCAGGGCCGATAAAAACAGAAGCTGAATCCCTGGTGCCTGCAGCCTCCTGACACATCACCAATAAAGGCTATACCAGAAGGGGAGACAGGTTTCTCTTCTCAACACTGTTTGATCTTGCTGTGGATTCAGGAGGACACACTGAACAAGGCCTCATGGCCTGGCATTGAAATCATTTCCCAGTGGGCCAGCATCCCTGAGAACTTGAGAGAGCATTAGGAAAGCAGGGGCGGACACAGGCATCAAGGTAAACACTGATGGAGAAGCAGGACACATGGAACTGGACAGAGGGTAAGATGGGAGGGCAAGGATTTTAGACAAGGAAAATCACGTGAGCAAATGCTCTGAGGCTTGAGTGCTCATAAAATGCCCACCATGTGCACCTGAAATGAGAAGACGAGTAGATCAATTTTAGGATGGAGAAGAGGAAGTACGAGGAGGATGCTGTGAGAGGAGAAGCCGTGCCTTTGTGGTGGTGTGAAATTCAAGATCAAAGTCAAAGTGGGGCCATGGGAATAAAGTGGCAGGAAAGGTGAATTCAAAGACCTTGAGCAAATATTTACTTTGTCATTATTGAGGTCTTAATGCTGTTCGGGATCTTGGAGATGCAAAGATGAATCAAGCCTGATCTGATTTTTAAAGAGCTCGTGGTGTAACAGAGAGATTCACCCCAGAAAGCAACTAGTTTGGTGTAGTGAGTGTCATAACATGGTGGTGGAATGACTGTGCTTGGCAGGTGCTGAACAGTAGGTCGTGTTGGAAGTGGATGCCCAAGGAAGAGGAGGAAAGCAGGGACAGGACTGGGAAACCAGCAGTAAGACAAAGGGAGCCATGTGTGCAAAGAAAGAACGTGCTGTGATGTCCAGACAGTTCAAAGATGCCAACAGGATATGGATGTGCATCTATTTTGAGAAAGGGAGAGAGATTTAAGGAACTGGCCCGTGCGACTGTGGGGACTGGCAAGTCGGAAATCAAGGTGTGAACAGGACCACACTCCACGTGAAATTCATAAGGAAGAATCCGTCCAAAACTCTCCTGGCTTCTGGTGTTTGCTGGCGAGTCTTGGCTTGTAGATGCATCACTCTAATCTCTGCCCCATCCAACTTCAAGTGGCCTTGTCCTCTGTGTCTTTCTCTCTATCCTAAATTCTCCCCTGCTTCTAAAGATGCCAGTCATGTCGGATCAGGGCCCACCCAAATCCAGTTTGACCTCATCTTAACTAATCACATCTTCAAAGATCCAATTTCCAAACAGGGTACATTCAAGGGACCAGGGTTTTGATTGGAACATGCCTTTTTGAGGAAGATGATTCAACTGATAACAGTCACCAAGTACCAATTTTATCAAGCTTCGTCTGAAATCCTTAACTAAGGAGAATAGGTCTATGAAATGCACAACCATGGAGAGAAACAGAGCAAAGCAGACAAGCATTCTGGCTCAGTACAACCAGAATCTTACAAATAGGAAGATACATCTCTATTAGAATCTTATTAGAAGACTGAAGAAACAAATGGATTCCCAGGTTTCAGACTCAACCCAGACTCTCTGTCAAGCCACTTACAGAGCTGATTCTAATGTTAAGGCAGGCACTTAACATCACTAGAGCAGCTGGCTGCTCTAAAAGTAATCCCCCACTCAGATGCAGAAATTATCATTCCGAAATCTGGAATTGATAGTATCATGGCTATTATATGTAGATTTTATTGAGAAGCAGTTTTATTCCTGGGAAGTGTAGTTCAATTGCTTGCATAAAAGCATTTTTAATCATCTCAGAAATTTCTGTCTTGAAAATTGGAACTAGACAGTGACAGAGGCACCTACTTCTGAAGCACACCATTTTAAAGATTAAAAAATATGAAGAAGAATTGAAATACAGCAATAAAGGAACAATATTCAGATGAATGTATTAGAGAAGTAACTCTTCTTTGACTGTACCTTGTGTAGAAACGAGTCTTGTTAAAAATAATACTGCTGTTCAAGGTTATTACATTTTAACTGCTCTCCTGTCTTAAAGAGAAACATAATCTCATTTATTCAAGTCATATGAAATAATCACTATTATCAGTAAATGGTGAGATGGATTATTTGCAAGTTTGTTTTTAAGGAGGATGGTGGATAGTAGTAGATATTAACTTCCCTTCCTGAGGCAAAAAGGAAAAGAAAGACCCTAGAAAGAAAGGATAGGCTTATTGGTCAAGTCCCTGCTCTTACCACTATCTCTCCAAAGACCAATTTCAAGAGAAACCTTCCCTAATAGCAGGTTTTCTGACAACAACATATTTGGGAATCCCTATCAGCTAAAAAAAAAAAAAAAAATGTTGGTGAGTTAGGAGTTGGAGGGCTGGGACTGGGATGGGGTTTTCAGGAGTCTGAGGTTAATGAGCAGTTCTGTGCATCATATTCTGGTTTGGGATTCAAAAGAAAGACTTCAATTTATCTTGCAAATAGGCAAAACCACAGAGCAAAATACCTCCATGATGTATAGATGGCAACGAGATTAAAGGGATTGATTTATCCTTGGAGAAAAATCCCCAAAGCATCCTGTAAGCATTACAAACTGTAAGGCATAGATGCTGGTGTGGTTATAAAACTTCCCTAGTCCCCTGATAGCGGTTTGACTTTATCAATCAGGGCATTACACTGGTAAACAGAAGGCACTGCTCTTAACAAGGAAGCAAAGCTGGTATTGTGGGAATGTCAGGCATTTTATAAATAAGCATAACTGAACTCAGCCAAGTGGTTTAAACTGTTTTCAAGGAACACTTGAAATCAGTAACTGCTTGACAGAAGTACCTCCCTGCCCAGGAGACCAACTCTACATAGTGCTTTTGTTCTCTTCCTTGTAGGTAATGTAATGGCTTGGAAATGTATACCTTCATATAAGAAAAACCTGTTGAAAGTCTAAAGGAGGCAGGAAGGCTCAGAGTTCTCACATTTTGGGAGTTGATATCTGAACACCCCTTTTGGAGAGGAATACTGTGGTGAAGCAGTCTAATCAGGTGACACTAGGACTGGTGATTTGCTGTCATTTTTATTCATGTGCTGTAATTTTCACCCAGAAGATGTGCCAGAAATGTCTAAGAATTCTTAAAGTCTCTCCATCAGATCATCCTTGGTTGATGTGCTGGTTTGAGTGTATTGTGTCCCCCAAATGCCATTATCTTTGTGGTCTTGTGTGGGGCAGACGTTTTTGGTGCTGGTTAGATTTGCTTGGAATGTGCCCCACTGAGCTGTGGGTAATGATCATTTTGATGAGATGTTCCCATGGAGGTGTGGCCCCACCCATTCGGGGTAGGCCTTGATCAGTGGAGCTATATAAATGAGCTGACTCAGAGGAAACTAACTGAGTGCAGCTGGGAGTGATGTTTTGAAGAGGAGCAAGCTTGCTAGAGAGGAACGTCCTGGGAGAAAGCCGTTTTGAGGCCGGAGCTTTGGAGCAGATGCCGGCTGCCTTCCTAGCTAGCAGAGGTTTTCCGGACACCATTGGCCATCCTCCGGTGAAGGTACCCGATTGCTGGTGTGTTACCTTGGATGCTTTGTGGCCTTAAGACTGTAACTGTGTAGCAAAATAAACCCCCGTTTTATAAAAGCCTATCCATCTCTGGTGTTTTGCATTCTGCAGCATTAGCAAACTAAAACAGATTTTGGTACCAGAGAAGTGGGGTGATTTTGCTGCTGAGTTTGCAAATACCAAACATGTTGGAATGACTTTTCAAATGGATAAGGGGAATATGCTGGAAGAATTGTGAGGAGCTTGATAGAAAAGGCTTAAACTGCTTTGAAGAGACTGTTTGTGGAAATATGGACTAAAGATACTTCTGATGAAGTGAACAGAAATGATGACTGTGTTGTTGCAAACTGGAAGAAAGGCGATCCTTGTTTTAAAGTGGCAGAGAATTTGGCAAAATTGAGTCCTGGTGTCAGATGGAAGGAGGAATTTGAAAGCAACAACCTGGAATACTTAACTGAGGAGATCTCCAGACTACGTGTGGAGGATATACCCTGGCTTCTCCTTGCAGCTTATAGTAAAATGCAAGCAGAGAGAGAGAAACTTAGAACTGAACTCTTGGGTTCAAAGAAACCAGAAGTTGATGGCTTGGAAAATTACGGGCTTCCAGTGGGTAGAATCCCAGAAGCTATAGCCCAACGTGAGGACAAGCCAAGATTGGATAAGGAGTTAAGCAGAAAGGATTTGTGGAAACTCCGATTGTCTGATGGCTTTGACCCCTGCATGCTTCATGCAAAGCCAACAGAATTTTTGTGAGATCTTTATAGATGGAGCCATTGCGGGTCTGGACTGGAGGAGACAGACAAGGAACAAACTGAAAGAAAAATTTCTTCAAAGACAAAGCCATGGAGGTTGAGGTCTGGAGTCAAGAGGTCTCGGGCTGGGAGAGCAGAGCAGCCCACACACATGGAAAGGGTGAGTTTGCCCTGGAGGTCGAGGGTGGGCGCCTCGATGCTCTGAAGAGTTTTGCCACTTCAGGTCCCAAAGAGGTTGGAGCACATTCACAGGGAATTGGGGAGAGCCTGGCTGCCACCACACTGTTCTGAAGGGGTTGAGCGTGTGCCCCGGAGATGGAAGGGAATCCGGGAGCTGCCCCGATGTTTGAGGAGGGTGGGGCCGAGAAGGTGGTCTCCCCAATGTGTGGATATGTTGGAGCACTCACCCAAGCATTTGGAGAGGAAACAGCTGCCAAAAAGGCCCTTGGGAAGGGTTAGGCTCCCGCTCTCTCAAGCCCCAAGGATGCAACGTTGTTCTGTTAATGACTCTCAGACTTTGAAATCTAATGGAGTTTGTCCTGCAGGTTTTAGGAACTGTTTTGCTTCTGTTAACCCTGTTTTCCTTACTGTTTCTCCTTATGACAATGGAAATGTTTATCCTATGAATGTCTCTCCTTTGTATATTGGGAGCACATAACTTGTTCTAAGTTCACAGATCCACAGCTAAAGAGAAATTATGCCTTAGGACTGGCCATGCCTATAATTGATTTTGATGGGATTTTGTGCTTACCTTTTGTTACTGAAATGATTTAAGTTTTTGTGATATTGTGATGAAATGAATGTATTTTGTATTTGGAAAGATAGTGTCATTTTGGGGTCCAGGGGGTGGAATGTGCCCGTTTGAATGTATTGTGTCCCCCAAATGTCATTATCTTTGTGGTCTTGTGTGGGGCAGATGGTTTTTGGTGCTAGTTAGATTTGCTTGGAATGTGCCCCACTGAGCTGTGGGTAATGATCATTTTGATGAGATGTTCCCATGGAGGCATGGCCCCACCCATTCGGGGTGGGCGTTGATCAGTGGAGCTATATAAATGAGCTGACTCAGAGGAAACTAACTGAGTGCAGCTGGGAGTGATGTTTTGAAGAGGAGCAAGCTTGCTAGAGAGGAACGTCCTGGGAGAAAGCCGTTTTGAGGCTGGAGCTTTGGAGCAGATGCCGGCTGCCTTCCTAGCTAGCAGAGGTTTTCCGGACACCACTGGCCGTCCTCTGGTGAAGGTACCTGATTGCTGGTGTGTTACCTTGGATGTTTTGTGGCCTTAAGACTGTAACTGTGTAGCAAAATAGACCCCCATTTTATAAAAGCCTATCCGTCTCTGGTGTTTTGCATACCACAGCATTAGCAAACTAGGACAGTGCCCATTTATGCAGGGCTGAAAGCAGTGGAGTACAAAGGGCAGGTAATGTTTTCAGAACTGGACAATTACCAGGAATCCCCAGAATTAATGCATTGCCTTTGACAGATCCAAGTTCATAATTATTCTCGAGACTCCAAATCAGTTTATGTGTTTTCCATAAATAGTTTTGTTTGTATTTAACAGAAAGAACATTCAAATACAGGGACTGTGGTGCCTTATTGTCAAGATCCAAAGAATGGAATGATTGCTGGGGAAACTCATTTTCATCATTTAAAAAATCCTCTTTTTGAAATCTATCTGTATACACATATTGGGGTGTGTGTGTGTGTGTGTGTGTGTGTGTGTGTGTGTGTGTGTATCAAATGAGTGACTAGATGCCCTTATTTTCATCTTTTTGAAACATCTTTGATCTTTTTGAAGTCATTAATATATATTACTCAAAGCAAAAAAACACTACTCCACCCCATAGCCTTCTTCACAGTCCCCTCTGTAAACAGCTAGATGCAGACTGCACCTTCAGGTTGAGAGACAACATCAGGTGCCACCCACCCAGGCCCCAAAACAGTGCTGCATCACGTCCTTCTGTCCCACCCACAGGAGCCCCTCTGGCTGGGTAAGGATCCCTTCTCCAGGTTCTGTTGTGATTTCCATGCCTTAGATGCACTTAATCCTGTGAGGCTAACAGGTATTTATTGAAGGAGAGCTGCCTTCTGTCCTGCTGGCCCTGGAGGCAGGAGGCAAGTTCTTTTAGGGAGATGGAGAGATGAACAACCAATCCCAGACTGCCCTCAGTGCTGCCTGGTGGTTTTTAGCTAGCTTCTTTCTGCATTCTACACCGGGTTTGTCCTATGCACGTTGTACCCTAGCCCACGCCTCCACCGCATGCATTTCCCAGCACGTGCATTTTATAATCGCGCACAGTATCTAGTTAACACATAAGAGAGATGAGCAGGCTCAGTCGTGTTTGAGTGAATGCCACGAATGCCATTTGTTTCACGTACCGTAATATGTATTTATTTATCTATAAATGAATAAACACATTGTTTTACATAGGTAGTCCATTCATTCATTCATTCATTCATGCCTTCACTCAGAGGACCCAGGCCAGGGTCTGTACTCAAAGGATTTGAAGGCTCACAGCCAATTAATTAATTTTGAAGACTCCTTTAGCTTATTGATTAGGTATTTATCTATGTTCAGATCTCTTTGTTCCTGATGTTTCCTTGAGAGTCCCTGGTCTTCCGAACAAGCCTCTTCCCTGTTTCCCATATTATACTTGGCTCCTCTGCACTGGTGTGGTGTCAAAAAGGGACAGTGAGGGGGCCAAGGTGTACAGAGGTTATATAGCAGGAGGGCAGGTGGTTGCTAAGACAGAATGTCTCTTATTATTTGCAGAGATGTTCTTTCAAACAACAGTCTAAAACCCCCTCAAAGGGTTTTTTCTAACTGAGGCCAGTTAGAAAAAAAATGCCCTTTCATTCTTTTTTTAAGAGCAACATGAAATCCTTTAAACATCAGCCCATGAAAAGTAGTTTGTTAATTCCTATTTTTGATGCTGCATCCCTGAGCTAATAAATATTCAGTTCCCAAAGAAAACATTATCTGTTTTGTCATTTGAATACTTTGACTTATCACAATTTTGATTACATAATTATTTAAAAATAAGTCAAATAGCATGCCCCCTTGCTATACAAATAAACGTAAGCATTTATTTTTACCTATATCTCTTGAATACAATTAAAGATGCTCTCACAGTCAACTTTATAACTTTAATTTATAATGATCAGAAAAAGAACAATTTTAATTCAAATTATTGCTTTGTAATATACTGTAATCATAACACGAATGGCATAATGGTAAAAAAAATCCTAGAATATTTCAAGAGATTATATGTTATCATAAAAGGGGTGTTCAGAGGTCAAAGTCACTAGAATTGCTGATATATGTGTAAGTTAGGAGGCAGTGACCAAGGTGAGATGTAGATACATTATTTAAGTGATTGAAGGAGGTGGGGCTTGGAAAAAAGGATAGAACAGAGCCTAGTCCCAGAAGCCCAGTAAGTTCCAAGACTGTGCTAAACATTTTGCTTTTTAAAATACCAACCACAGAGTTATGAAGTTAGTATTATTATAACATATTATGAAGTATTGTGAAGATGACTTGGGCGGTAGACACTCCTAGTTGTCTTTCAATAAACACACTCCTCTTTCTCCTTAGTAACAGAATACCAGGTTTTAGCTGGGCATATTGCTGTGTAGTTCAAAAGACTTCAGTTGCCACCTTTCCCCCCATTTAAGTAATGGCTTATGAGAGGTAAGCTGAATTACTGTAGGACTTCTAGGAAGGCAGGCCATGTGCCTTTCTTTCCTTCCTGCTTCCTGGAATTTAGATGTGATGACTGGAGCTCAAGCAACCATTATGGATCATGCAATCAAAGAGCACACCCTAGAGATGGCAGAAGAGTGAGCTGGAAAGGGCCTGGCTGCTGAGTGATATTTTAAACCTGCCTGACCAGTTTTCCCTCCACTATTCTTTGGAAAGAAAAATAAGTAAATCTTTTCTTGTTAGTATTACTTTCTATTATATGCACCATAATTTAATTCTATCTGCTCTTGGGTTATTACCTCCATTTTTACAGATGAGGTAACTAAGACATGGAGGTCCTTAAGGTCACTTGTTGAAAGAGGGAAACTTTCCCAGTATGAACATTTATGCTTCTATCTCTGCTGTGCCTTTTTAGTTCCTTTTTAGAAACATTTCCCTCAGTTTATTTCTTTCCATCCCATCCCCACTTCTTGAGTATGTGCCTGGAAGGCTAGGAACCATTAAAAGTGCCAGGTATGAGGAACTAGATTTTCCCAATTAACTTTTCCATTATGGAATTGAATCCATGGACAAGAACATTGAACAGGAGCTACAATTAAACAGCAGGGAATACAGAGACCCCAAGTTGCCAGAAAGATGGTGAAGTCCCTTGGCCTTGGACAGCCGATCACTCATTGCCTGTGCGTAGAGATGCCTGATAATGACTGGTCAAACTGACCTCAGGTCTCCTGAAAGCAGCAACTTTCCTTTAGTGTTTAATGAAGTCTGCACTGAGGGCACCCCCATGCACACTAATGATTGACAGAACACCTCGGAAACCCTGTGTCATTGAAAATGCCAGAAAGCCGCAATTTGCAAGTGTCGTTGTTCTGTGCTTATGACCTATTCCCCACGAGCCCGATCTCCTCCCACAGTCTAATAGGATTTTTATGCCAAGTGATTTTCTAGACTCTTTCCTTGCCCTTTTCAGAGATAAATTAACTTTGCTTTCAATGCAGTGTTTTATTGTGAGTATGAACTTCTTACAGGATTTAAGTTACATAAAAAATTCAGGCATGCTGAAAACAACTAATTTTTTGGATATTGATGTTTTCATGGAACTCAGACTTTGTTTTGTTTTGTTTTGTTTTGTTTTTGTTGGGTTTTTTGGTTTTGTTTTGTTTTTCTTTTTTTGAAGCAGCTGAGGTTGACGCAGCAGGGGGAGCAAAATGGCCTTGGCAATACTGCTCTTCATGGTATCAAGTCACGAAGGCAGAGAAAGCGGTTTGGTGTGGCAGCAGCTAAGAGGCAGCCCAGCCCAAGCTCTGCTCTTGTGATTTTTCCAATCCTCAGATTTCCCCTTTCCAAGCCTGCTTTCACTTTGGTTTTTAATTAATTGGGTTTTACCACCATTGATTCGTGGACCCAATCTTCCTATTTTTTTCTGAAATCCTTCATTTAATCATTCAGAAGCATGGTGCTTCAACAAGACTTAAGATTAACTTAAACCAAACAAATAATAGATTTGCTTCTTGATTTGTTTGAAGTGGCTTTATGTCTCTGAGAATGTCATTTTCCTATTTATGTTTTAGTGGGTTTTTTTCCTTTTCTTTTCTTTTGTACTTTTCTCCTGCTTCATTTTCTAAGACCATTTTTAGCACCCTAGGTATAGTAGATATTCATTAATAGTTGAATAAATGAAAGAGTGGACATAAACTGAAGTTAAATCTTATGTTTTTACCTAATGAATTTCCTTTCAGAATATATGGCCTCTTCAGTGATAAAGTAAGCTACAGGAATGTTCATACTCTCAGGTTATATTTTCATATAATATATAATATATAATAATATAATAATATAATATAATATAAATAATATAATATATAATATATAATTGATGACAAAGGTTCTTGTCATCAATTTGGGAACAGGAATGAGAATTTTCAGAAGGAGTTCTTAATTAAGTTTTTAAAAGAGATAGCATTGGCATTGACAAGGGACTAAAATAATCAGAATATGATTGTCTCTAGAACTAATATATGCAAATCACAAGATAAAGCTACAGTTTGATTTTTGTGTTTTTTGTGGGTTTTTTTGGTCAAAGATTCAAATATTTTAAAATCTATAATATTTCAAGACCATATATAGGGAATTTGCCACTGTATTCTCCCTTTCCATTGGTCATTTGGGTAGGCTATGGATTACTGATCTCTTCATTATTGACCCAGTGTCATATCCATGGGCAAACCATTGTGGAATACTCTCTGTTATTATGTGTTTTTGTAAAACTGTCAACTGCAGTCCTTGACTTGATTCAGGTATTTCACTCAAAAATGTACACCAGTCACTGTCATAGCAAACAGTGTTAGTAGGTATGGCTACCAGCTAGATTTGGTTTGATGGAAATCTGGTTGTCAACTTATAATTATTCTAAAATAAAAGCTCTTATTTTTTCAGCAGCTTGTCTATTTGATTTTTGAAGAATCTGCTAGTCTTCCAGGGAATACTTTGTTGTCAAGTGCTAAACAACCTCCTAGAGTCTCTCAAATTTGGATATTTGGAGACATTTTTGATCAACCTTCAGAAAACCCTAAATTAAGACAGATAGCAATATACCAAACATCGTTCTTTATCAGAAGTCAGTAGGGCAGGGTTTCTCAAACTCTCTTGCTTTTTTTTCCTTTTTTTAACTTGACTCCCTTTGAACAGAACACCTCACATGTCTTCTCTCCCTCGTCTTCCCTCACCACACCTGGGATATCCTGTCCCCTGACCTAGAAACTCGCCTAGCATCTCGGTCCCCTCTATTTTGAGCATCACCAACCATGAACATTCTATTGAGTACGACTGTCCGTAGTCTTAATCATGAAGGCAAAGAAGGCATATCTGCAAATATAAAATGACTCTTGAAACCACATTTACTTCCCCTGATGCACTCTTTCTGCCCCATCCCTACAAAAATATGATCTGCCCTACTCTCATCAACCATCGCTGAATTTTTCAGTGTCGCAAAGACCAGCTCCATGTACCTTTTGCCTCTATACTCTACAGCAGGGGTTGGCAAATACTTTCTGCAAAGTATCAGGTAGCCAATATTTGCAGTGCTGTGGGATGTACAATCTCTTCTGACACAACCACTCAACTCTGCCCTTGAAGTGTGAAAGCAGCCATAGATGATATGGAAAAGAATGGGCATGGCTGTGTGCCAGTAGCACAATATTTACATAAAAAGATGATGGGTCATAGGTTGCCAACTCCTGGCACAGGGCAAGTAATCTTTTGAGCCTCAGTTTCCTCTTCTGTAAAATGAAGAAACTGAAAACCCTAGCATGACCTACCTACCTTTTAGGGTTCTTGTAAAGATTAAATGAAATGATATATGGCAAATTGATTTACAAACCATTAAACCATACATAATGATGTTTGTTGATTATTACAGATATCAACATCTCATGCATTTTTCCAATAAAAGATTTTTTTTATTTCCTTGTGTTTTGAGCAAAATACACATTAAGAAAATTGAGCACCAAAATCAATTTTATCACCGGTATTTCCCCAGGGGCTATGAAACACACAGCAGATGCTCAGTTATTTACTTCCCAATCAATAGGCCCTTTCAATAGAGATTATTATCTCAGGCTTCCTCCTTTTTTTTTTTTTTTAAGATTTTAAGTTTTTAACTTAAATTCTATAATGTTAGTTGCTTAAATTTATAAACCATAGGGCAATTTCTTAATATGTACCCTTAATATATCAGCATATCAAACAACGTTTAACAAGTCCTGACAAACAAATAATCTGGTTTAGCTGGGTGTAACAGGCACCACTCTCTCTTTAGAACTGATTCAATGAATCCTGACTTTTAGTGCTGTAATCTTTAGAAAATAACCCCAGTTGTGCATGGGTTTTTTTGTTTTTGTTTTTGTTTTTCCTACTGCACAGTTGTTTATTCATATTTCTTCAGACTCAGGAATTTACCTTAACTTGGCAGACTTTTAGAATGAGGTCAAAGTTAGGAAAAGGCATAAGAGGTAGGACAAGAGCATTATTAAGTGTCCACAATGCTAAAACTAGCAGGATTTGATTTGCAACCCACTTGGCCTAGGTACTTTTTATGTATTTGAACTCACCTTTCCTTTGAGGAAGATGGTGCTATAGGATAAAAACTTAATGAACATACAGCAAAATGCTAATGGGGTTGAGCCAGCAGAGTTATCTTTCTTGAGTATGATTTTGGAATCATAGAAGCTCATGGAGGTGCTGCCCAAGGGGCAAGAATGTAGAGATGGCTTTTAGGAGTATACAGCAGAGGACCCATGGACAGAATTATTTAAAGCACAAAATTTTAAATTATCGCTGGAACCTGAGATATAAAATATTGCAGCTTTTAATCTGGAGGTTGAGGAATATTTGCTACTTTTGTTGTTGCTTCCAGAAATGTTGGTAGATCACACTCTGAATGAATGTGTGGTTATTTGGAGTGCTCTCTCTTGGGTAGAGAAAGCACATGTCAGGCAGTCAGGTGTGCTGCTACCTGTAGGATATCGTCTGGGGTGATGGGGGAGCTAGCATCACTGCAAATCCCATGAAGGTATTTGATAAGCTCTACGTTTTCCTTAATCATTTATCCATTAGAATAAGAGCTAACAGGAGTGAACATTATTTGGAAAAAGGATTTCCCATTGCCTGAAACCGTAGTCATTAACCCCATGTAAATTAGAACACTTTTCAATTTAATGAGCCAGATTGCACTTCTTTTCATTAAGTTGAATAAGTCAGTTGAGCTGTTACTTAAAGTTATATGACACATGGTACATATTTTTAATTTTCCTTGATGAAACCTATATAGATTTTACGTCATTGGTTCTTCTACTGAGAATATCAAATTGGGAAATTACTGAATGTCTTTTTTTTTTCTTTTCTTGGTATCATTCTATTCCAGAAATCACAATCAGAAAAAACAAAAACAAAATTAAGCTCTCAGAAACAAAATTAAGCTTTCAGGCAATAAAGACACAGAATCAGATATTTTGGAGAGGCTTCTTATTGTAAATTTCTACTTTTTTAGATGATGTTTATGTAACTTCATATACACACTCACACACACATATATGCACATACAGATATGAATGTTTGTATCTGTATTTTTATATTTTTATATATGTGTGTGTTATATTCTTTTCAAAATAATGACAATATGCAAATTATCCAGTTCCATTTCATTTTAACCCGAACTACTCCTTCACTAAAATGTAATTCTTTCAAAAGTTTTATTCCAGCCTTATTTGTTAGTTATTTCTTTTGTCCCCTTTGGGTGAACTGATGGCTGGCTAAGGCCATTGTAAATAGTACAGTGTAGGTCATTTAGTCACTAGCTCTGGAAAAAAAATAAGAAAACCCAAGAGACACCTTAGAAGAAGTGAATGAAATGTTAGAAGAAATGAATGAACTACTTGGTTGAGACATCTTCTATCAACCAGTCTTTCCCTCCTTGCTCACTTTTGTATTTTAAATGTTCAAGTGAAACTTAATTTGTGAATTTCTCAGCTAAATACTCTGTGTCAGGTAGTCTCCCCTATTTCTGGACTGTATATTTTTTGGCATATCCTCTGCAGGGTATTTCTAATGACAACCATAGCTTCAGGAATTTGAACTTGATCTTTGCCTGTCTGTTGCTGGAGCACACTGTGTAAATGCATAGGTTTGTGGATGGATGGAGACGCCTTCGCCTGGGGATTGATAGCATATGCAATGTTCATTTCATTTCTCTGGTGGTCCTGCCTCAGTGTACTTGTCCGTAGAAGCATAGAGGGGCCACTGTGGCACCTCCTGCACATCTCACCTTCACCCCATCCTTACCCTGTGCGCGCTTTCATTTCTTTCCAGAGTAAGGAAATGCCTCTTATCTGCTCTAGCTATCACTCTCTTTGGGGTGCGCTTGCAAGTACAAGAACTCCTCTGAGCAACCCTAGTTTTTTATGCAGCACTTCCCTTTCTTTAAGGCCACACCTCCTGCTCCGTGTCCTCAGCAGCCCCTCTAGTAATAGAAAGATTTTCGGTTCCTCTGTTTATTTTACATTTGCTGCTAGAAAATGCAATTTCCATTTCTTACAATAGAAACAGAACCTCCCGTTGTGGTGGATGTTTTGTTCACTGTCAGTAGTAAACGTGACTTGCCACTCTGATTAAATAGTGACTCCCAAAATAACTCCACATGGCTTCTTACACAGGCACTATAATCAGTAAAAAAAAAATGATTTAACTAAGGCCTTTAAGCAATTGGAGAGAGTTCCCAATTCTGTCCAGAGTTCTTCTTATATTGGTAAATGACCATGTGTACAGAGATTTTTTTTTTTTTTTTGCTTCCAAAATAAATCGCCAATCAAATTAGTATACACAAGTAGTAATTTAACAGTGTCTCCAAGGCATGGGTTTTACTAGAAGGAAAGAAAACCCTGTTGAGAAACCCATGGTCATTTTCTTCACGTGTGTCATGTGTCCTTGCCATGGCCTGACTTGGGCGCTTCTTCCCACAGAGGTGGACGGTGGCTTCACCGATAGCATTCCTGTTCTGCCTACAGGGCGGACGGTCACCGTCTCGCCCTTTGGTGGCCGATCAGACATCTCCCCACAGGACAAGGGGCAGCCAGAGCTGTACATTAATGTCGCCAATCAGAACTTAATTGTGAGTAATAAATTGTATTTGAACAGTCCTAATCAAAAACTTTCCCCAAGAATTTAGCATGTGTCCCAAATATTTGAGACAGTTCAGTGATGATTTTGTATACAAACATCTTCACAATAGTGTGTTTTTAATATTTTTACTCCCTGCCATCTATCATGTATACACGATCAGGGTTCCCCAAAACTGTGAGTATGCTGTCCTCTTACTGCTTATTATCTATCTCTTTGTTTAACATTTTATTTTGCTTCATTTTTTTTTCAGGTTAATAAACTTGGCAGAATTTCAGAGTCAAGTTGAACTTAGATCATTTACTGTTTAAAATATGCTGAAAATCTTGGGACCCAAATTTATCTAAAATATTTACCTATGAATATGGACTGCCTTTCTCCATCCCAGTGGCTCTCAACTGGGGGTGATTCTGCACCCCAGGGGACATTTGACAATGGCTGGGGTCATGTTGGTTGTCAAAACTGGGGGGCAAAGTGCTGCTGGCATCTAATGGGTAGAGGCCAGGGGTGCTGCTAAACAGCCTGATGTAGACAGGGCAGCCCCACCACAAAGAGGGACCCCATCTGGAATGTCAGGAGTGCCGAGGCTGAGGATGCCCGATTTACTCTATGGCTGGAGTCACATTTTTAAGTTTAGTTTTTTGTACTGCTTTTCTTATTGAGAATGCATATATCATAAAACACACTGTACATTTACTTGTACCTATGGCTCACTTTTCTGTCTTTCCATCCCAGCTGTCGGTGGCCAACCTGGTGAGGCTCAACCAAGCCCTTTTTCCACCGAGCAAGAGGAAAATGGAATCCCTGCACCAGTGTGGCTTTGATGACGCCATTAGGTTTCTACTAAAAGAAAATTGGTTTGAGTAGAATGCTTACAAGTTTATAATTCAAAACAGATTTCAGACATTTTGGGATGCAGAGTTCTAATTAAATATATTTTCAAAAAAATCAGGACCTTGTCGTAAGGAAGGAAACGAGGCATTTTATTAGATTTTGGCAACCTTGTTAAGAAGGGAACACCAAGGTGATGGGGAATCAGTTTCAGGGGATGGTAAATCATGACTTTTAAGCCGTGGCATGTTGAACATGGGGGCTGCCACGAAGACTTTTGCGGAGAATGGCAGCATGGCTTCCACAAAAAACATGGGCGTCCTTTCACCCGGAACTGAAGGGAACTTATTTATGCTCAGCCCCAACCAGGCCCCCAGGGGAAGCCGCTGTCCAGGGTCCTGGCAGTGGGAGCCAGGGGCAGCCTCTCCAAAGACTTGACAAGTGTTAGCTGAACCCAGGTTGGCTTTCCGGGTAGGTGCGTGCTATTTCTCCTGGTAAGGAGGTCAGGGGCAGAGAGAAGAGGGAAGTCAAAAAGCCCAGGAGACTGGGAAATAGGTATGTTTTCCTTTTTCTCAGTAGGCAGTTGCCCCACCCCTCCTTCCCCCAAACCCCAGCCCAGCTAAGGAGCTTGTCAGGCTATTTGGACGCTTCCTGTTGTACAGCCAGGCCTCGCTTGCATGTCCGTTTTTGTCTCTTTCTCAGGCTCCCTGATCACCCCTGCCCTCGGGTTTGCTAAACAGGCCGCACCTCACTGAATGTTTAGCCATGGATCTATATGCTGGATATATCGACCCTTAAATAGACGAAACACTACTAAAAATAAAGAACCAAGTGGGCTGGGAAATAAAAATGACATCCAGAATAATCAGTCTTTTTCTGTTTGCTTTTTAAAATCAGGTCTTATGTTTTTAGAGTAGTTGTCCTTTCCCTTTGAGGACTCATATTTGGGTTTACATGAATTCACTTACACTGTCTTAAGTCTTAAATCTGCTTCTATGGGTTTTGCCAAGCATGAACTCTCAATTACTAAGAGGCAGTTCAAAACAAACCAATTTAACTGCATGTCTTTAATTGTTATGCATTTCTCTTTTTACCCTTTGAAACCATTCTTTAAATCAAGTTTATGGTTCTTAAAAGCTCCAAATACACAGTTTTCAGCACACAAACACCAACTCATAGCCCTTTTCTTATGTGTGCTGCACAGAACCATAGTAGACAAAAGATGTTTCTTCGGGTACATACTTTTCTCCTCCGGCAAAGATTTTGTTAAATCTTAATATGTTATTTTAGTAAGTGACATAGAAGGATGGATTATTAATTCATTGTGAATTCCATTTATTTACTAGGAGAATTTTCAGTTTTCTCTAAGACTTTTTCACCTTACCCCTTTCTTTAATCATTTTGTGTGATTATGCTATTGATATATTTCAGTAAATTCTTTATTGATTCCCCCCAACAAACACAAATCCTTATATTAGACTTCTTGAAAATATTTTGGACCCACTATGTCTTCACAAGGGGAAGTAGGGGCACTGAGTTGATGGATCGTGCTTGCCTTAAAACTATCATCTGACCTCAGATGATGGAGGAGGAGATGCAGCAGTGGAAGGAGGCACAATTTGTAGCACCAGCCTTCTCCAGAGGCACTGTCCCCAATTCTCCTGCCAGGCAAGTCGCAGGTATGCTCTGCTCATCTCTGAGTGGGTCCACATGTATCACACTAATGGAAACAGCCCTGAAAAGTAGGATCCACTTATTATCAGGATCAGAATTCTGAAACCTCACAGAGTTGGCATATGGCAAACCTGAAGAGACCTTCTGGCCCAGAGATGGATATGTTTGCAGGGCAATTACTCTGACTGGCAGCTTGATAAGTTCCCAGTTCCCTGGTGGGGCAATTTCCTAATATCTTTGAATCTGTCATTTAAATTTTCATTAGTCTTTTTTTCTTCTCTGCAGTATCACTCTTTACTTTGTAGTTATGGCAACCCACCACTTCCACTGACAATTAGAGAAAATAGATTTGGTTCCTAGGTTAAATAATGCTCCATAGTAGAAAGCAGATACTCAAATCTTCTGTTAGGTTCTGGCTTCATGATGTTGGGAGCAGTTGCCTACACACCAGAGGCTTGCAAAGAAATGGTCTTAGAACTCTGGTTATTGAATTGGAATCAAACATGACATTAAACTGCACAGATTTTAGTTTATTCTGCTTTAAATTTTTTTCTCATAAGTAAAGTGGATAAACACAATCACATTCCTCTTTATATTTATAAATATTAATTATAAAAATATTTTAGATCAATTCCATTACTTCAAAGAACCAATAATTAGCCAAGTATAGTGATTTCTTTTTTTGCCTTAACTGTGTACACTGTAGCAAAATAAAATTGAAAGTTGATGTAATTAATCACAAAACTCAAAGCAGAAAAAGCAAAAAATAATGCAGTTTAAGAAAAGTGGGTGGATTTTTTAAAAAAATATATTATGAAACTTTTTATGTTTACCGACGTAGAGTTTACTCAGGCTGAATTCTCTGTGTAAATGTTTAGCTCTGTGTTGTTTTGCCTCAGGCGATATAACCCAAAGCTTCGCTTATTCAATGTTAACATAACATATATTTCTTTATTCCACATGTTACCAACCACCTCTTTGGTGGCTTTATAGCAGACTTCTAGTGAGACACCTTTCCATGAACAGCTTTTCCAAGCATCTTAGAAGGCAGAAATCTGGCAAGTTCCACCAGCACAGCTCCCCATGACTTCTCTGCCATTCAGTGAACCATGGCAGTATGTCCCCCAGTGAGGTCTGGATCTCAGCCCTAGGTGGGGAGGGGTCTTACTTGGGATCTATTTCAATCATAGGGTCAGTAGCTGCTCCTTTGATGTATTTCTGAATTCTTTACAGTTCTCTTTACTTCTCACTAAGAAATCTCTCATTCCTCCAATCTCCTATTATAGTCAATAATTCTCTATACTGATATTTCCCTGTTAAAATTACTGCATGGTTTAACCCTAAGATTGGACCCTAATTGGTTGACTGGTGATGACTGTCACTGGCTCAGGCAGAGGACTATGGATCTCAGACAACATTGGTGACATTATGGAACAAGACCATGTGTTTCCCACAGAGCGTGAATTGTGCCTCATTCTGAAACCTGCCCTGTCCCACCTTGACCTCTGTGGGGCTCTGTGCAGCCTCCTATGGACAGGGCACCCTCAGACCTGTCATCCCATGTCATTGTTCTCCAGTGCAACAAACGTTAGCTCCTTACATGACACTAGCAATTGACATCAGTTGGGGAAAATAATTGCCTCTAAGGTGTTGGTCACTAGGATTTTGTTATTCCTTTTTTAGGGCCTAGTGGGGTGGAGAAATTGATCACCAAACATGTTTTTCCATTTGTTTTTCACCTGGGCACAGAGGCTCAGATGCAGAGTCCCAGGAAAGAAGTGGTCCCCAGATCTTCTTACTCTCTGAGGGGAACAGGGCTTTGGCTAAATGAAGTAAGTCAGGATGATTCTGTAGTCCACAATAAGGGATTTAAGGGCATTTCTAGCTACTATATCCATATAAATGTGCATCCATATATATTCACTTGTTTTGTATGAAAGATTAATCTAGTCTTAGACAAGGGCAAGAAATCATTCTATTGTGTTACCCAACAGGGAGGAAAAGACCAGTTAGTCATCCGTTTTTGTTTCTTCTAGCACAGATTGAAGCAGCTGGATTCATACTAGCCCAACCTGCATCACACTTTATCACAGACTAAGGGCTTTGTATGACATTTATGGAAATGCTTCTAAGATGCGCCCTCTGATTTTTATTCTCACATTTCTGCAGTTGCCACTCTCTGAGTGCAGTATAGATGATCTGCCCTGCTTTATGAAAATGAAGCCCAGTGTATGCAGGGAAGGAGACTTGATTATTCGTGGGTTTTTCCCTCTTTATACATTATTAAAAGAGTGGAAGTGGTTTTATAGCCATCCTAGCACAGATGTGTTTCTCCAAGAGTAAGTATCTGCTTTTATGTATTTTTTTTCTGCCTAGTGGTGATGGGTGATGAATGAGGTCTGTGTCATTTGCAGATGCTCAGCCAAAGTGCTCTAAATTGTGGAAACCTACCCTACCCTGCCGTTGTCTATAACTAATGGATTTTTACCGATGTCCCTCTTTGTAAACTGGAAATGAGAAATCCATTTTTCTTCCCTTTGGTTTCTCTGCCATCTTCTTTGCCCTTCCCTATACCTGACCTAAGGTCTCTCCTACATCTCTTTGTTCCTCGCAGGGCTTCTCAGGCAACTCCACAGGCCCTGACCTCACTCTCCTGCCATGGCTATTCCAGATACCAGGAGAGGGAGGGCAAGTGAGAGTCCTCAGACACCAGGGTTTTGGCATGAAGCCAAACCTCAAGGCTATGGCAACTATTCTCTACAATATTAGAATTCATTTGAAAGGAAAAAATGCTAGTAATCCTATAGAGAAACCACTGGTGTCATATGATTCCTATGACAAAAACCTGTTTAGTTGCAAAATATCTGTATTTCTTTATTTGTGCCGGGAGGGCTGCAAACCCTCCTGATAATAAGCCTGGGATGAGATATGCCTCATTTATTAGATTTGGTCCCTTCAATTTAATTCAGCTTCTCTTACTGCTCTAGGGACAGGGATTGGAGTTTATTTCAGGATTTTATCAAGTGGGTTTTATTTCAGCACACTTTTAGTTTTGTATTTAGTTTATTTTGTATTTAGTTTATTTAGTTTATACATATTTATACTCCCAGTTCTTACATGCTGTTGATCATTCACTGTTGACCTGCCTGACAGCTTCAGGATCTGAGTGAGTGTTTATGTCAGGAAACTTGTCTTCTTGAATCTCTTTGCAGAAAGAGTGCAAAGAATTTGACTTATATGGTTGCATAAGCCATGTAAGATTGGAGAAAGAGTCATTTTTCCAAGTCACAGTGTGAAAGATTAAATTTCTTCCTGCAATCTGCTTATATCTTGAAAAACCTTAGGGGTCCCACAGACCTTGAAGGTGGACTTATTCAGAGATCTGTGAATCTCCTGCCTGTCTGCACTCAAAAGACCGTGTTTATTTTTGAGTGAGAGTTTTAAATCTTCCAACATGCTATAAAATGTGAATTTATTTTAAAATAGGATTATATTCTCTCTAGTCTTTAAGTTGCTATTCTTATCCATCAATATATCAAATGTATATTTCTGTATTGAGAAGTAAATATCTGCTTTTTAGGCTTACATAGTGTTACATTTTATAGGCATAGAATAATCTACCACCTATTTTAGATTATTTTTAAATTTTTGGTATTGCCAATGTGAGCACAAGAAGCATTCCTATGCAGGTTTCTTTGCACACTTCTCTGATTAGAATAAATACATTCTTAGGAGCAAAAGGGCTGACACAAGTTTGTGTACATTTAAAAGCTTCTATTCATATTTCCACTGTGCTGTCTAAATGGATGAATTTATAATTTCACTAACACAGGGCATGAACAGCCATCTGTCACACTTCCTGCACTTTTTGTTATTAATATTTTGATCGATCAGTTTGCTTATGTGGTTTTTTGGCCTTAATTATTTCTTGCTGAATTGCCTTTTTATACCCTTTTGGCAGTGTTTCTAAGGGACAGTAAAACTTTTACTTTTGTAAGAGCATTTTATATACTTAACAAAAATTGAACTCTAAATGTGCTGCATATATTGCACCAGATTGTTGATTCCTGTAAAAAACTTTCCTTTTGTTGCATTGAAGAAATGAAACCATTTACAGATTGAGTTCTATCTCTTTGTCTTTTTCCCTTACTCTTCCTGCATTTGTATCATGCCACCCACAATTTATAAGTTTATGAATTTAATTTTACTTAGATTTATCACTTCATCTTTCCTTTTTGAACTCTTTAGAACACCTGGATTTATTTTTCATTAAATAGTGAATAGATATAAAACTTGTTCATATATTCCCAAAGAGTTAAATTTCACAACTAAATGAAAAACTTATCCTCTTTCTACTGTTTTGAATACTAACTTATGATATGCAAACTCCTTCTTTTATACACAAGTCTATTTCTTTATGGTTTGTACATTCCATGGACTTATCTGTCTCTCCTGGTTAAAACAGAATTATATTGAACTATTATTACCAATTAAAAATATGTAATTTTGGTATGTGGAAATTCATTTATCCTCTTATTATATTTCAATAATTTTCTGAAGATTTATTCTCCCAGAACATTTTTTAAATTATTTTTCATTGTCCTTAAATTCCATTTGATCACTACATTTTTACCATGGTAACTTTTATAGTTTATTTGGAGAGTAATGACATGTACACATATTCATTTTAAAGTCTTGTTTGTATCCCTCAGTAATGTTCTTAAAAGCATTCAGGGCAATTTTTGTCAAATCCATTCTTATATACTGTATTGTATGTATGTGTATATGGATATTGTCTGTCTCTTCCCTCAACCCTTTAATACCAATTTGAAATTATTGGTTTGATTTATTCTTTGATTCAAGGAGTCATTTGGTGAAATTATTTTGAGTTACAATTGTTTTGTTTTATTTGTTCCCTACTTTTGAGATTAATTGGCTTTCTCTAGTGACTGCTTACCTGGGAAGAAAATTATTGAGAAATGTTAGTGGTGTATCTAAGATTTTCTCTTTTTAAATAGTTCCCCAAATGTTTCTCTTATAAAGCTAATTTAGCACATTACTGGCCAAGGATATAAACAATATTTGTTTAAATACATATTCTCTCCTTATTGTGTTGAACAGTTGAGATAAATAAATGAAAGATTTATGAATACATATATTCCTTTATTTTTTATCTATTTATTTGTGTTTAGTTCTTTTATATGATTTTAGTTTCCTCCATGTGTTCTCACATTTCTAAAAGTTTTGTTTTATGTATTGACACTATGATATCAAGTGTACACATTTTATGAATTAACCTCCTTTGTCTCTGTTAATTTCTTACTTGAAATGGATAATGTTGCTTCTGTAAATTCTCTTTGAGTAAAAGTTTGTATTGAATACCATCAATAGTCCTCTTATTATCTATGGTTCATTTTAATTTGCTGAGTCTGAACCAATTTGCATGTAATGTTTTATACATGCAGGTCAAAAATATATCCTCAATGATATATAGTGTGTAGCCTTTTAAATATAATACATGTCTATGTTTCAGTTTATTTTTTATTTTCTTTATATTTACTATATTCAATAAGAAATTCAATATGCTGCCATGGCTTTCCTCCTTGCTTTCCACCATCCTTTAATTTTTTTCTAAACCACTTGGGAATATATTGCAGATATTTCCTAATAGTATTTCATAGCAAAATATTATATTCATTAACAAATACATTATTTTATTATAACCACAGTATTATTCTAAAAACCAGGACATTTACATTGATACAATACTATTTTCCAATCTATAGCTCTTATTTATATCTAACCAATTCCTCAAAATATCATTTATTAAAACCATTTTAAAATATAAATTTCTATATGCTCAATGATATTTGGTGGGTAAAACATTCTATACCACAGCTTATTTTGTAGAATACCAAGATTTTTTTTCCACACAAAGAACACATGTTTTGAAAAATAATAGCAAAGAAATGTGAGACTTCCATTTCTGATTGTATGATGTATGGGATTCTGTGAAGGTCCTCATAAAATTCAACTAGGAACTGAATGAATCCTAAATTTCAATGCATTTTTTTTTTTTTTTTTTTTTTGTATCATACAAAGTAAATGCAAATCCCAGGGACAAAAATAAGAGCAACTGAAAAAACCCAAATGTGAGCACTGAACTATTTAGCATTTGCAAAGGGGGAGCTTAACAGAACAGCAGAAGGAAGCCTGGGCCTCGTGAGCTGAGAGAGGGAAGCCTGGGGTCTGGTCAGAGGCCTGGCAGCCACCTTGGTTGATAAAGTCCCTCCAGATGCAGAATGCAGTAGGAATCCTCTGTAGAGAGACAAATACTCAGTACAGGCCCAGATTATGCACACATTAAAATCAAGCAAATATGAGCTCTCAATGTACTAATGATTTCCCCAAACATATAAGAGAATGCACATCAATAAATACCACTCAGTATAAAAATAAATATTTAGAGCCATACAGACTTTAGCTTCTGTAATTACCAGACCCCTAAAATAAACTATTATTAAATTATAAAATAACACAATGGGATCACAGTAATGAGCATGCAAAAAGAATCCACCAAGAATACCAAGAACATTTTATGAAATTAAAAACATTATAAATAAATGTATAAATGTTGAGAGATTCATATAATGCATTTTAGTAGAGCTTATACAAAGGTGAAGAGAAAATAAATTGGAGGATAAATAAAAGAAATTAGTCAGAATTTAGGACAGACAAGAAACTGCAAAATATAAGTTTATAAACAACTAAAATACCCATCAACAATAGCTTTTAAGACAGAAGAAGACTACACCCAGTTTAAAAAATTCTAAGTCAAATGAGGACATGTAAGCAAGAGAGGAGATATTAGGGAGACAATATTTGAATAGCTAATGTTCAATCATTTTCTGAAACAGACGAAAGACTACATTCAGAAAGTAAAAATCATACCCAAGAAGAAAAAGAAAAGTAGATTAATCATGTAAAGGTTTTCATGAAAATTGCAGAACATGAAAGATGAAGGCATCCAGAACTTCCGAAGTACACACTTGAGAAAAAAGGAATAGGGTCAGAGAAGAATACTGAAAAGGAAAAATGCAAAATATTAGTAAATAAGTAGGTGTACCTTAATAAACATGCACAGAAGTTAAAAACAAAAACAAAAAACAAAAAAAACAAAACTATGTGTGAAAAAAGTTGGCCTA
Organism: Choloepus didactylus; assembly: GCF_015220235.1. Lineage (NCBI taxonomy): Eukaryota > Metazoa > Chordata > Mammalia > Pilosa > Megalonychidae > Choloepus > Choloepus didactylus. The sequence continues at coordinate 7,914,071 of NC_051327.1, read as the reverse complement.
AACAACTTAGATAAGAGGCTTAAAATAATCACAAGTTACTCCACTGTTTTACCATTAAATTGCTTATACCAGGCAAGACTTACAGACTTTTCTTTGCAGAGAGACTGTTATTATTTTTCTTTTTTAATGCAATTTTATTGAAATATATTCATTTACCATACAATCTATCCAAATTATACAAGGAATGGCTCACAGTACCAGCACATAGTTGTGCATTCATAACCACAATCTATTTTAGAACATTTTCATTACTCAAAAAAGAAAAGGAGAGAAAACCCAAAATATCCCATATCCCTTATCACCACCCTCCCACCCATCATTGATCCCTAACATTGGTGTGGTACATTTGTTACTGTTAATGAAAGAATATTAAAATATTCCTGTAAAATATAGTCCATAGTTTGCAATAGGTGTGTTTTTCCAATATACCACTCTATTATTAACTCTTAGTGATAATTTCATACATTTGTTCTAGTTCATGGAAGAAATTTTTGTATTTGTACTGTTAATCACAGTCATCATCCACTACAAGATTTACCAAGTTATATAGTCCCAAGTTTTATCCTCTGGCTTTCCGTCTGGTGATATATATGGCTCTAAACTTCCCCGTTAACCACATTCATACACAATTCAACACAATAACACAAAATTTGTGCTCCATCACCTCTTCCATTTCTATGCATTTAAATTCAAACTAGTTAAAAATTCTGTACATCTTAACCAACTCCCCATTCTCTAGCCTCATTCTCTCTCCTATATTCTATATTCTATGTCTGTGAGTTCACATATTACAATTAGTTCATATTAGCGAGATTATTCAATATTTTTCCTTTTGTGTCTGACTTTATTTCACTCAACATAATGTCCTGAAGTTTCACCCATGTTTTTGCCTGCTCCATGACTTCATTCCTTCTTACTGCTGAATAATATTCCATATGTATGGGAAAGGACAAGGGTGATAATGGTTCATTAATGTGATTATAAGTATCAGTGCCATATTGAAGGCAAACATGATTGAAAGGGGTTATTTAAAGGCGTGTGTCCCACAGGTTTGTACTACAAATATAAATAAGCGCTTGCATGATCTAATTCTAATGTATGACACTGGTACAAAGAGTTAAAACAGAGTGGTATGTGGGAAAAGTACCTATTGCATTCTATGGATTATACGTAATAGGAATACCTTACTAGTACCACACTAATACTGGGGATAAATAATTAAGGGTGATAAGAGCTTTGGGGTGTTTGGCATTACAATAATTGTTTAAAATTGAGAGTGAGGATGACTGTACAACTAAGTGAAGATAATGTAAGACATTGATCTTTTATCTTGGACAGAATATATGTTACATGAAATTAGGAACCCCCTACTTACTAAGTCAAGCCCTCAGTCTAGAGGCTTGCTCCTGTGAAACTTATGGCAGTAGAGGGAGACTAAGCCTACCTACGGTTGTGCCTAAGAGTCACTTTCAGGGAACCTCTTTTGTTGCCCATATGTGGCCTTTCTCTAAGTCCAACTCTCAAATAAATTCATTACCCTCCACCCTATGTGGGATGTAACTTGTAGGGGATTGAGTCTCCCTGGCAATGTGGGACACAGATTCCAGTAATGGGCCTGACCCTGACACAAGGATTGAGAGTGCCTTCTTGACCAAAAGGGGAAAAGAAAGGTAACAAAATAAGGTTTTGGTGTCTGAGATTTCAAATAGAGTTGAGAGGCTATCCTGGAGGTTATTCTTATGCAAAATTCAGTTAGATATTCCAAATGAGCACAATATGCCTAGCCCAAATCAACAGTAGTCCCCAAAATCCTAAAGAATACTATCTGAGACTCTATACAAGTTTCACTCACTAAGTTTATTTTACAGAAACTTAAATCCTCCAGATTGTGCTTATGCCACATAAGTCTTCAAACCCAGAGGCAACAACCTCTCCAAGAATGTCAACCACATGCATCCTCCATCCCCATAATTTCAACACCCCTTTTCAATATGAGCAACTTAGGGGGGTCACTGTCCAGATATCCCTGAGGATTGAGAGAGTGATCAAATGAGAAGGAGGGGTAGCAACAGACAAGATAGGATTTTACAAAAGATTAAAATACTGAATACACACATATATATATATATATAGAGAGAGAATCTGCAGTATTAGAAAAACTTGAAAGAAATAACTGAAATGGTGGAACTGTAACCCACAACATTCTCTGTAATTTTATCCATAACTGCTTGTTAAATCTTACTTTGAAAGTTATCACTCTTCTGTATACGTTATACTTCACAATTAAGGAATTAACTGAAATTGTGGAACTGTAACCCATAAAATTCTTTGAAATTTGTTCCATAACTATTTGTTAAATCATACATGGTAATTATCACTTTTTATATAGACAATAAATAATATTTTTTTAAAATCAGTTGGTCACAGATCTAAGGGCCTATTTCTGAATTCTCAATTCAATTCCATTGATCAATATGAAACTGTTTTTTTTTTAATTTTACTGATGATGACATTTGAGAAGCCCTATCTCTTTAATCTCTTACAACCCTCTGAGGCATGGATCAGCATCATCACATGCTTCTCTCAATGACTCGTGCTTCTCTCCCAAATGCCCCACCCATGAGAACTGTGAAACCCCATTCCTGTATCTTGGTTTTTAGATGTGCAGATCCCTGAGTCTCTGACCGTGCAGAGGCTAAGGCATGTGATAGAAGCCTTTTGCTGGACCCTGTCTCATCTTACTTATGCTCTTCCTCTCTGCCTAACCCAGTCCTTTCTCATAGGATTTAGTGTTTGGCACAGAAATATCATGGTTCCATTGACAGCAACAAGAATGTATATGAAGTACCTGTCAGTGCAAAAATGAACACACATGCATGGGTCTGAGAACTGAAACCTTTTAAACACATCTGAGAAATCTACTTTAACTATGATCTACTACTCTATTAATAACACTTTATTTTGGGTACTGACTACCACCTTCAGAATACTTAGCACTAAATTAAAGACATCTGGAGAATAGAGTATGGTGAGTATATTAGTACAAATGCCAAGGGTGATGGGAGTGACAGCTATTGGTGCACATAGAATAAGTTTTCTGGGTACCCATCTCCTACCAAGGTAGGATCCCTGATTAGGGATAATGTCAAAGGATGGGACTTGAGAGTTTTCCTTAAGCATCTTTATGTACTCCTGCAGGTTTCTCTCCAAACACTACCAGTATGTTCTGGCCTTTGATTTTGCTATTGAGAATATCAACAAGAACCCTCATCTTTTACCTAACATGTCCTTGGGATTTGATCTCTACAATGCCTTGCCCAGTGAACAAAGGACATTGGAGAATTGTCTGATATGGCTGTCTGGCCCTGAGAAGGCCATCCCTAATTATTTCTGTGAAAGATAGAACAAGTCTGTAGCAGTTGTTACAGGAACCACTTCATCAATCTCTGCTCAAATGGGGACACTGCTGGAACTCTACAAATTTCAATAGGTGTTGTCAGATGTGAGGAGAAAAGGGAGAAATGCCAACCCCTCTTCATCCATTCTCAGGTGGCTAAGATGTGAAGGGGCAAACTGTGCTTATTCAAGCCAGGGAGTACAACTTGAATATAGAAATGTCTGAGTGTGTGTGTGTGTGTGTGTGTGTGTGTGTGTGTGAGTTTATACCTTTTATTTCTGGTGGAGATAGAGAATGGAGAGAAACCATGGAAGGAAACACAAATATTAAAAAACCTTACGGGAGGTGGTTTATGGGAGTTTGTGTGAGCTATTCATCTCAACAAAGCTCTCAGAATGAAAGTTATTTTCCTAGAGAACTCTCCAAGGGACATTTTGCAGTGATACTGAAAAGAAAAAAATCTTCCCTTCTGTACTTTATTAAATACCCATTAAGAGCTATCAAACTTCCTGAGTGAATTCACTGCAATATGCTTCCATTGAACTCAGATATGATGATCTCGTCCTTTCATTGTTTCGCTTATCTATGGCCCCTTTGAGCCTCTTCTGCATGAAAATAGCCAATTTCCATCACTCTGTCAAATGGCCCCCAAAGATACTTCTCTGCCCATTGGCATGGTGTTATTAATGCTGCATTTCCACTGGACATGGGTTGGGCTGGTTGCCTCAGAAGATATGAAAGGTGTTCAATTTCTGTCAGAATTGAGAGGACAAGATGGAGAGAAATGAGGTCGGTGTGGAATTTGTGGAAATGATCTCCGTCACTGAGAGAAGTTATTTTATACTGGACATCAAATACCTCCTCAGAATCCAAGAGTCATCAGCAAGGGTTGTTGTCATTTATGGAGACACAGATTCATTTCTAGGTCTGAACTTTCATAGATGGACTTACGTGGTGACATGGAGAGTCTGGATCACAACATCACAATGGGATTTTACCACCAGTGAGAGATTCTCCATGCTTGACACATTCCATGGGACACTAACATTTTCTCACAACCACAGTGAGATCCCTGTATTCAAACATTTTCTCCAGATAGCAAACCCTTCCAAATACCCAGAAGACTTTTATCTCAGTAAATTATGGCTTATATATTTTGATTGTTCAATTTCTGAATCTGACTGTGATAAACTGGAGGGCTGTGCACCAAATGCCTTGTTGGAGTCTGCCTTTGCACCAGTTTGACACAACCATGTCTGAATGGAGTTACTATGTCTATAATGCTGTGTATGCCCTGGCCAAACCCTGCATGAAATGCTTCTTCAACAGGTGGAAAGGCACTATATGGAAATAGGAAATAAAGTCAAGTTTCACCCTTGGCAGGTAGTGTTTTACAATAGTCTGGCTTCATTGATTCAACACATGTGTTGAGTAGATTCACATGCATATGCATAAATGTAATTGAGAAGCTCAACAAGACCTCAAGCAAAACAGTATACTTAGGTTACTTGCACCAGATATTGAGAAGCACCTGTGATTTTTCACTGTCTAGGATGGGACTTGAATCCCACCTAGTTTGGTTTCAACCTGTTTCTGTAGAAATGGTTATCAGAAGAAAGTACAAATGCCAGAGATGGAATATAGTCAGCTGTGAATCTAAAGCAATACCTTGTGTAACAAAGTTCCCTCAATATCTCTCCAACCTGAAGTATATCTGAATGTAGCATGTGGAGTCATTAAATGGTAATGGGGATGGGACGAGGTCTCAGTATCCTCTTACTGCTAGTTGTTATGGTGGTGAATTTAAAGAATATTCCATTTAATTCTGCAATAATTTAGGCAACAGATACTGTTACATCCATTTTTCAGATGAGACTGAAACTCTAAACGTGTCAAATGTTGGAGGCTGCATTGAATGTAAGCAAGATTTGACTGAATCTCTTCCATAGAAAAATATTTTGATCTTTCTGTCCTTAAGCCATCCTTCAAGGATGTATATTCATATGATACTAAGTTTAACATGTGCTTCATGTGCATGACTTTATGTTACTGCTAAGAAGTTGGAGTAATTTTTAAATGAAGAATTAAAGAGATTAAGAGTTTGTTTGCAAAGTCATATATATAACAGGTTTCACTAATGTGAATCCAGTTCAGGTGTCCTCAAACCCAGAACTCTATTTATTCACAAAATTATGCATGTCTTGTAGCTCCACTCCATGCTGAAGGATGTCCATTTTAACAAGAGTGCTGGTGAGCATATGCTTTTGGATGACAAAAGAATCTCTAAGGCCACATATGATATACTCAACTATGGGAGTTTTCCTCATGGAATTGGATTACAGGTGAAAGTAGGACAGTTTGTTCCACAGGCTCCACAGGGTCAAGGTTTTTCCATAAATAAAGAGGCCATAGAGTGGGCCATCGGTTTTAAAGAGGTTGGTAGGAGACAGTTTGACTTTACACAGCTACACATAAATAATTTAGAAAAAGCAATGCCATGAGATTCTGCACCCCCTTTTACTGCCTAGAAGTCACATATGTGGGTATAATTTGCCTTGTAACTTGAGTAATTTTCCTTAACAATTGTACAACTATGTTATGAAACATAGCATAAAGCATATGTTTCCCAAATTGGCTGTATTTAATATCATTAAGCTTGAGTGCTTCCAATCAGCCAATTTAGTTTAATTTAGTTTTGTTGACTGCCAACAGGATATTACTTATGTATATTAATAATATTTCTCCTCTGATTTTTTTAGACACCCCACTCTATATGCAGCAAAAGTTGCGATCCTGGATTCTGGAAAACCCCTCAAGAGGGAAAGGCTGCTTGTTGCTTTGACTGCACCCCTTGCCCAGAAAATGAGATTTCTAATGAAACAGGTACAGGTCTACAGATATCTCCTCTAATCTTTCTCTCACCCTCTTACCACCATTAGTCCAAGAAAACAAAAAGTATCTGAAATAGGACCTTAGAGTCAAAGCTATTCACTCAGCTATTCAAGAATTTCATTACTGTGATTAACACGAACCCCTTCATGTGACATTCTGCTTCCTTCTGGCTTATTCCTCTTCATATTTTAGACACACTCAGGTATTTCTTCAAGAAAATCACTTTTGACATGTGTTCTCCCTCTGTCAAGGTACACTGCTTTTTCTTCTTCACCTAATCATGTCTAAGGCATTTTTTGTATCATTTCCATCTCCCAAGTACTTTGCACCATTTCTGAGAGTAGTGGGTATTTGCAAACAGATTCTTAAAATTAATAAATGAGTGAATATGAAATGACTTAATAAATAAAATGAGAAAATGCTGCACTATGATATTGTTTTATATACTCAGCAAAATGCTGAATGTAATTATGCTACCTTCAATAATTGTCCCTACCCTCTTGTAGTTCACAGAAAAGCAAGAGGCAAAATTGTAGTGAAATCATCCTAGGTCGTTGCCATAATCATTATGGTAAAAGTACTATTGTTTAAGAACCTATGGAGCAAAACATGACTGTTTTTTTTAATTTACTTATAGAATTCAGGGAATTCTTGCAGAAAGTGTTTGAGTTATATTCTGACAGGTAAACATTCAGATTAGTGAAGGGAAAAAATTATTTGCAGAGATCATATAAATGGCATCACTTTCTCTTCTTATATTAAAATAACTGAAATGAACTTTCAATATGGCTTGAACACACGTGATCATGTAAGCAGTAAGTTGCATTGCTGTAAAAGGACAGAAAAACAGTAACTAGCCAAAAACCGACTGTAGCAGACTGAATAGTGGTTCCCAAAGACATCAGATCCTAATATCTGGAATATGTATATATTAATTTACAAGGGAAAAAAAAAGACTTTGCAGATGTGACTCAGTGAAGGATCTTGAAATGGGGAGAGTTTCCTGGATTCCCCAGGGGTCTCTAAACCCAATCCTAGTCTCTCTGAGAGAGGCAGAGGAAGATGTGGTGCACACAGCAGAGCAGGGAGCAATGTGACCACGGAGGCAGGGATTGCAGGGACGCAGCCTCAAGCCAGGAAACGCTGACTGTCGTGGGAAGGTGCATGCGGCAAGGAATGGAATCTCCCCTAGAACCTCCAGAGAGAACACGACCCTGCCCACCCTGATGGTCGTGATGCTGATGGTGAACTTCTGGCCTTCAGAACTGTGAGAAGATAAATTTTTCTTGCTTTAAGCCACCAACATTGTGGTCATTTGTTACAGCAGCCATAGACCAATATTTTAGCACAGACAACAAACCTATTAAACAAGAAAACACTTAGAGAATGCCCCCAATTATATTTGCTAGCAAAACAAAAGTTTAGTATTCATACTATTATTATTTAATGTTGTATCAAATTGCTGGGGAGTACAAAACTTCAAGAAACACATAATTTAAAAAGTCATGATTGTTTCCAAGACCATTCAGAAGCAGATGAAAACAGTAGTGAAACCCTTAAGAAACTAGTAAAATTTTTGTGTACTACATATTCAATTTCATCTAGTAGAACATTCAAGTCTGAAAAAATAAAGTAAAAGAATATAAATAATTGAATGGTCCTGTGGGTTGACTTTTGTCTCCCCAGGGACATAGTCACATCCCAAACCCTGATCCTGTGAATTGACCTTATTGAAAAGAGAGTCTTTGAGGGTATCATTAGTTAAGATGAGGCCAGATGGGACTGGGTGGTCCTTTAATCCACATGACTGGTGTCCTCACAGGAGTGGAGACTTGGACACCAGAGAGAGAAGATACCAGAGGGAGAAGAGGCCACAGGCAGAGATTGGAGCCAAAGGATTGTAGAGAAACCACCAGAAGCCAGGAGCATGGCAGGGGCAGATTCTCCCCTGTAGGCATCAGAGGAGGCATGGCCCCTCCAACCCCTTGATTTTGGACTTCTGGCCCCCACTGCTAGACAGTAAATTTCTGTTGTTTAAGCCACTCAGTTTGTGGTCCTTGGTTACGGCAGTCCTGGGAAACTGAGATGGGGGATCCCATTTCTGACACCTTCTTATACAAAGATTATTATAAAGCCAAAATTTCATTAAAGATGGATTCAATATTGTTCTGAAAGGCTAGTAAAAAATAATGATTTTCATTTTACCACTATTATTTAACATTATTTGGAAGATATGCTCAGTGGAGTAAGAATTGAGAAAGTAAATATTTAGTATAGAAAATAAGAAACATTAATATTATTGATAGGTGATATGTCTATCTATCAAGAAACCAAAGTATGAACAGTTATTAGAATTAATAATGCAATTTAGCAATATGGTGAGGTACCAATTACTTACAGAAAAATAGCAATTATTATACCTAGTTAATAATCATTTATAATGGAGTAGAAAAATATCCCATTTAGTGCAGCAAAAACAATTAATATATCTAATAATTAACTCACAAGAAGTATGCATGTCTAATAGGAAAAGAAATATTAAATATTATGGAGTATTTAATGTTGACTTGAGTATTGATTGGAAGTGTCTCAACTTGAAAGATATCAAATAGTGATAAATTAACTGTAAGACAAATTCCTTTTTTACAGAAATGATAATAAATATTTTGACCCTTATATGAATTATAAAGTTTTCCTGGAAGATTAATCAGAAAAAGTATCCAAAGCATTTGACAAACAATGTTAAAATTGGGGGCTCAAAATTCAAGATATTAAAATATACTTTTAAAACATTGAATAATAAAGAAATGAGATATTAACACAAAATAAATAGAGCCATGAAACTGTACAGAGAATCCTGGAGTTTCATGCCACATAATAAACAAATTGGTGACAGAAGAAATAATAACATCAAGTGTTTAGATAGCACTTGATATGTGTCAGGCATTATTTTCAGTGCTTTATGTATCTTAACTCCTTCAACCCTCACAATTCCAGGATGTAGACACTATTATATTATTATTTCCATTTTCTAGATGAGAAAATTGAGACAGAGAGATTAAGTAACTTCTTTAATATTACACTGATACTAATAGTCTGAAATCCATCAACCACACATACTAGTTAATGACTGGTAGGAGGAAAACTAGTTAATCATTGGTATGAGGAAAACTAGTTAGTTAATTGGGACAAAATTCTTTATATCTTCATCTCTTTTAGCCAAGTCTTAAAAGGAAAACATAAGCTAGATTTCTTCCTGTCATCTCTTTTTGTTGCTAAGACTTTACAAAATGGACTAGGTTTTCAATTTATAGAAAAATTTTGGAAAATATTACTGTTCTAGTTTGCTAATGCTGTAGAATGCAAAACACCAGAGATGGATAGGCTTTTATAAAACGGGGGTTTATTTCGCTACACAGTTATAGTCTTAAGGCCACAAAGCGTCCAAGGTAACACATCAGCAATCAGGTATCTTCACCGGAGGATGGCCAATGGCTTCTGGAAAACCGTTGCTAGCTAAGAAGGCAGCCGGCGTCCACTCCAAAGCTCTGGCCTCAAAACTGTTTTCTCCCAGGACATTCCTCTCTAGCAAGCTTGCTCCTCTTCAAAACATCACTCACAGCTGCACTAAGTTCCCTCTCTCTGAGTCAGCTCAATTATATGGCTCCACTGATCAAGGCCCACCCTGAATGGGTGGGGCCACACCTCCATGGGAACATCTCATCAAAATCATCACCCACAGCTGGGTGAGGCACATTCCAAGCAAATCTAACCAGCACCAAAACATCTGCCCCACAAAACTACAAAGATAATGGCAATTGGGGGACACAATACACTCAAACCGGCACAATTACTATTAACCTTGAAAACACAAATACATTCAATGGCAATTTCCCCCAAAATGTAGACTAATGTAGCCAGGATAACTTTATGCCAGAACTTTTAACAGACTAGCTGAATACTTTAACCTAGCTTCATTGACTTTATTTATATTGAGCACTGAACTTACAAACATGAATATATTTAAAAGGATTCAGGTTTCCATAGCACAGATAAATATCAGAAAATTTTCTATTGTAATGCCACTTTTCCTTCCCTTTTCTTCTTCATATGATTCTTTTCCCATTTTAAAACACCAATATACCAGGAAACATAGAAGAAAGCAGATATGCATCAAATATCTTTGGGTCAATTCCCCAAGCATAAGCCAATGGCAAATATTACCAATAACATTTAAAACAGGTTTGACTGCATAAAAACCAAATTCTTTGGACATCCAAAGGCACAAAAAACTTTTACACTTTTGATGGTGCTCAGATGGCTAGCCAGAAAGCTTAAACCATAGACTGAAACAAAGAAATATTACTATCAGTGAAACCTGGAAATCTGTACTTAGGGGAGATGAAAATGTGGCTTTCTTATTCTGTTGCTTTTTGAAAATTAAAGCAGTTGTTCATTCTTTTTTATTTTTTTATTCATCTTTTTTTTTAAATCTTCATTTTATTGAGATATATTCACATACCACGCAGTCATACAAAACAAATTGTACATTTGATTGTTCACAGTACCATTACATAGTTGTACATTCTTCACCTAAATCAATCCCTGACACCTTCATTAGCACACACACAAAAATAACAAGAATAATTAAAGTGAAAAAGATCAATTAAGGTAAAAAAGAACACTGGGTACCTTTGTCTGTTTGTTAGTTTGTTTGTTTCCTTCCCCTATTTTTCTACTCATCCATCCATAAACTAGACAAAGGGGAGTGTGGTCCTTATGGCTTTCCCAATCCCATTGTCACCCCTCATAAGCTCCATTTTTATACAATTGTCTTCGAGATTCATGGGTTCTGGGTTGTAGTTTGATAGTTTCAGGTATCCACCACCACCTACCCCAATTCTTTAGAACCTAAAAAGGGTTGTCTAAATTGTGCATAAGAGTGCCCACCAGAGTGACCTCGCGGCTCCTTTTGGAATCTCTCTGCCACTGAAGCTTATTTCATTTCCTTTCACATCCCCCTTTTGGTCAAGAAGATGTTCTCTGTCCCACGATGCCAGGTCTACATTCCTCCCTGGGAGTCATATTCCACGTTGCCAGGGAGATTCACTCCCCTGGGAGTCTGATCCCATGTAGCGGGGAGGGCAGTGATTTCACCTTTCAGGTTGGCTTAGCTAGAGAGAGAGGGCCACATCTAAGCAAAAAAGAGGCATTCGGGAGGAGGCTCTTAGGCACAATTATAGGGAGGCCTAGCCTCTCCTTTGCAGCAACCATGTTCCCAAGGGTAAATCCTATGGTAGAGGGCTCAACCCATCAAACCACCAGTACCCTATGTCTGTGGTCATGTTAGCAACCATCGAGGTGGGGTAGGCCAATACCCCTGCATTCTCCACAGGCTCCTCAAGGGGGCTCTACATATTTTTTCCTTTTTTTTTTTTTTAACTTTTTTTTTAAAATCAACTGTATGAAAAATAAAAAAAATTAAAAAAATACAATAAAAGAACATTTCAAAGAGACCATAACAAGGGAGTAAGAAAAAGACAACTAACCTAAGATAACTACTTTACTTCCAACATATTCCTACTCTACCCCAAGAAAGTTACCTGATATAGCAACATTTCTGTGAACTTGTTCCTACTATACCCATCAGAAATTAACAGACCATAGTCATTCCTGGGCATTCCCAGAATGTTAAATTTACCCACAATAGCTTATCTGTTCTTATTGGATTATTGTTCCCCCTTCCTTAATTGCTCTCTATTCCTAGTTCCCCTACAGTCTACATTATAAACCATTTGTTTTACATTTTTCAAAGTTCACATTAGTGGTAGCATATAATATTTCTCTTTTTGTGCCTGGCTTATTTCGCTCAGCATTGTGTCTTCAGGGTTCATCCATGTTGTCATATGTTTCACGAGATCGTTCCTTCTTACTGCCTTGTAGTATTCCATCGTGTGTTTATACCACATTTTATTTATCCACTCATCTGTTGAAGGACATTTGGGTTGTTTCCATCTCTTGGCAATTGTGAATAATGCTGCTATGAACATTGGCTTGCAGATATCTGGTCGTGTCACCGCTTTCCGATCTTCCGGGTATATACCGAGAAGTGCAATGGCTGGATCGAACGGTAACTCTATATCTAGTTTTCTAAGGAAGTGCCAGACTGACTTCCAGAGTGGCTGAGCCATTATACAGTCCCACCAACAATGAATAAGAGTTCCAATTTGCCCACATCCTCTCCAGCATTTGTAGTTTCCTGTTTGTTTAATGGCAGCCATTCTAATCGGTGTGAGATGGTATCTTGTTGTGGTCTTAATTTGCATCTCTCTAATAGCTAGTGAAGCTGAACATTTTTCCATGTGTTTCTTGGCCATTTGTATTTCCTCCTCAGAGAACTGTCTTTTCATATCTTTCGCCCATTTTATAATTGGGCTGTCTGTACTATTGTCATTGAGTTGTAGGATTTCTTTGTATATGCAAGATATCAGTCTTTTGTCAGATACATGGTTTCCAAAAATTTTTTCCCATTGAATTGGCTGCCTCTTTACCTTTTTGACAAATTCCTTTGAGGTACAGAAACTTCTAAGCTTGAGGAGTTCCCATTTTTCTATTTTTCCTTTTGCTGCTTGTGCTTTGGGTACAAAGTCTAGGAAGTGGCCGCCTAATACAAGGTCTTGCAGATGTTTTCCTACATTATCTTCTAGGAGTTTTATGGTACTTTATTTTATATTGAGATCTTTGGTCTATTTTGAGTTAATTTTTGTGTAGGGTGTGAGGTAGGGGTACTCTTTCATTCTTTTGGATATGGATATCCAAGTCTCCTAGCCCCATTTGTTGAAAAGACCATTATGACCCAGTTCAGTGACTTTGGGGGCCTTATCAAAGATCAGTCGGCCATAGATCTGGGGGTCTATCTCCGAATTCTCAATTCAATTCCATTGATCTATATGTCTATCTTTGTGCCAGTACCATGCTGTTTTGACAACTGTGGCTTTATAATAAGCTTCAAAATCAGGGAGTGTAAGTCCTCCCACTTCATTTTTCTTTTTTAGAGTGTCTTTAGCAATTCGAGGCATCTTCCCTTTCCAAATAAATTTGATAACTAGCTTTTCCAAGTCTGCAAAATAGGTTGTTGGAATTTTGATTGGGATTGCATTGAATCTGTAGATGAGTTTGGGTAGAATTGATATCTTAATGACATTTAGCCTTCCTATCCATGAACATGGAATATTTTTCCATCTTTTAAGGTCCCCTTCTATTTCTTTTAGTAGAGTTATGTAGTTTTCTTTGTATAGGTCTTTTACATCTTTGGTTAAGTTTATTCCTAGGTACTTGATTTTTTTAGCTGCTATTGAAAATGGTATCTTATGCTTGAGTGTCTCTTCAGTTTGCTCATTTCTAGCATATAGAAACATTACTGACTTATGTGCATTAATCTTGTATCCCGCTACTTTGCTAAATTTGTTTATTAGCTCTAGTAGCTGTATCGTTGATTCCTCAGGGTTTTCCAGATATAAGATCATATCATCTGCAAACAATGACAGTTTTATTTCTTCTTTTCCAATTTGGGTGCCTTTTATTTCTTTGTCTTGCTGGATTGCCCTGGCTAGCACTTCCAGCACAATGTTGAATAACAGTGGTGATAGCGGGCATCCTTATCATGTTCCTGATCTTAGAGGGAAGGCTTTCAGTCTCTCACCATTGAGTACTATGCTGGCTGTGGGTTTTTCATATATGCTCTTTATCATATTGAGGAAGTTTCCTTCAATTCCTACCTTTTGAAGTGTTTTTATCAAAAACGGATGTTGGATTTTGTCAAATGCATTTTCAGCATCTATTGAGATGATCATTTGATTTTTCCCTTTCGAACTGTTAATGTGTTCTAATACATTGACTGATTTTCTTATGTTGAACCATCCTTGCTTGCCTGGAATGAACCCCACTTGGTCATGGTGTATGATTTTTTTAATGTGTCTTTGGATTCGATTTGCAAGTATTTTGTTGAGGATTTTTGCATCTATATTCATTAGGAAGATTGGCCGGTAGTTTTCCTTTTTTGTAGCATCTTTGCCTGGTTTTGGTATTAGATTAATGTTAGCTTCATAAAATGAGTTAGGTAGTGTTCCATTTTCTTCAATGTTTTGAAAGAGTTTAAGTAAGATTGGTATCAGTTCTTTTTGGAAAGTTTGGTAGAATTCCCCTGTGAAGCCATCTGGCCCTGGGCATTTGTTTGTGGGAAGAATTTTGATGACTGATTGGATCTCTTTGCTTGTGATGGGTTGGTTGAGGTCTTCTATTTCTTCTCTGGTCAGTTGAGTTTCTTCATATGTTTCCAGGAAATTGTCCATTTCCTCTACATTATCCAGTTTGTTGCTATACAGTTGTTCATACTATCCTCTTATAATTTTTTTAATTTCTTTGGGATCTGCAGTTATGTCACCTTTTTCATTCATTGTTTTGTTTATATGGGTCTTCTCTCTTTTTGATTTTGTCAGTCTAGCTAGGGGCTTGTCAATCTTGTTGATCTTCTCAAAGAACCAACTTTTGGTGATATTTATCCTCTCTATTGTTTTTTTGTTCTCTATGTCATTTATTTCTGCTTTAATCCTTGTTATTTCTTTTCTTCTACTTGGTTTAGGATTGGTTTGATGTTCATTTTCTAGCTTCTTCAGTTGATCCATTAGTTCTTTGATTTTGGCTCTTTCTTCCTTTTTAATATATGCATTTAGTGCTATAAATTTCCCCCTCAGTACTGCCTTTGCTGCAACCCATAGGTTTTGGTATGTTGTGTTCTCATTTTGATTCGTCTCTATATATTTAGCAATTTCTCTTGCTATTTCTTCTTTAACCCACTGATTATTTAGGAGTGTGTTGTTTAACCTCCAGGTATTTGTGAATTTTCTGAGTCTCTGATGGCTATTGACTTCTAATTGTATTCCATTGTGGTCAGAGAACGTGCTTTGAATAATTTCAATCTTTTTAAATTTATTGAGCCTTGTTTTAAGTCCCAGCATATGATCTATTTTGGAGAAAGTTCCGTGAGCACTAGAGAAGAATGTGTATCCTGGTGATTTGGGATGTAATGTTCTGTATATGTCTGTTAAATCCAATTCATTTATCAGATTGTTTAGGTTTTCAATTTCCTTATTGGTCTTCTGTCTGGTTGATCTATCTATAGGAGAGAGTGATGTGTTGAAGTCTCCCACAATTATTGTGGATACATCAATTGTTTCCGTTAGTTTTGCCAGTGTTTCTGTCATGTATTTTGTGGCACCTTGATTGGGTGCACAAACATTTATGATTGTTATTTCTTCTTGTTGAACTGCCCCTCTTATTAGTATGTAGTGGCTTTCTTTGTCTCTCAAAACATCCCTGAATTTAAAGTCTATTTTATCTGAGATTAATATTACTACACCTGCTTTCTTTTGGCTGTAGCGTGCATGAAATATTTTTTCCATCCTTTCACTTTCAATTTCTTTGTGTCCCTGTGTCTAAGATGAGTCTCTTGTATGCAACATATTGATGGTTCATTTTTTTTAATCCATTCTGCAAATATATATCTTTTAATTGGGGAGTTTAATCCATTTACATTCAACATTATAACCGTGAAGGCATTTCTTGAATCAGCCATCTTATCTTTTGGTTTATGTTTGTCATATATATTTTTCCCCTCTCTCTATTAATATCCTTTAATATACCCATACTGAATCTCTTTAGTACTGAACCTTTCTCCAAGTCTCTCTCTCCTTTCTTTGTTTCTCTGTCTGTAGGGCTCCTTTTAGTATCTCCAGTAGGGCAGGTCTCTTGTTAGCAAATTCTCTCAGCATTTGTTTGTCTGTGAAAAATTTAAGCTCTCCCTTAAATTTGAAGGAGAGCATTGCTGGTTAAAGTATTCTTGGTTGGAAATTTTTCTCACTCACAATTTTAAATATATCTTCTCGCCTCCATGGTGGCTGCTGGGTAGTCACCACTTAGTCTTATGCTGTTTCCTTTGTATGTGGTGACTTGCTTTTCTCTTGCTGCTTTCAGAACCTGCTCCTTCTCTTCCGTGTTTGACAGTGTGATCAGAATATGTCTCGGAGTGGGTTTATTTGGATTTATTCTATTTGGAGTTCGCTGGGCATTTATGATTTGTGTATTTATGGTGTTTAGAAGATTTGGGAAGTTTTCCCCAACAATTTCTTTGAATACTCTTCCTAGACCTTTACCCTTTTCTTCCCCTTCTGGAACACCAATGAGTCTTATATTCGGATGTTTTATATTATCTATCATATCCCTGAGGTCCGTTTTGATTTTTTTGATTTTTTCCCCATTCTTTCTTTTGTGCTCTCATTTTCCATTCTGTCATCTTCCAGGTCACTGATTCATTGTTCAACTTCCTCTAGTCTTGTACTATGAGTATCCAGAATCTTTTTAATTTGGTCAACAGTTTCTTTAATTTCCATAAGATCATCCATTTTTTTTATTTAGTCTTGCAATGTCTTCTTTATGCTCTTCTAGGGTCTTCTTGATATCCTTTGTATCCTGTACTATGGTCTCATTGTTCATCTTTAGTTGTCTGATTACTTGGTCTAAGTACTGTGTCTCTTCTGATCTTTTGATTTGGGTGCTTGGGCTTGGGTTATCCATATCGTCTGGTTTTTTCATATGCTTTAGAATTTTCTGTTGTTTTTGGCCTCTTGGCATTTGCTGAACTTGATAGGGTTCTTTTAGGGTTTGTAGACCTATTGAAGTCCTTATCTGTAATTTATCAGATCTACAGCTTGGTGGAGTACTCTTTCTCTAACTAACCAGCAGGTGCCATCCACGAGCCACCTGTTCTCCACAAGCCAGTTCTCCCCTGCTTTGCCTTTGTGGTGAGTGGGGGAGTGAGTCTTGTGGGGTCCAATTGATGTACCAAGCTTGCGTGTGTAGTTGGTGTTGCCCGCCCTGTATATGGGGCATGTGTCTGGGCAGTCAGGGAGTAGGGGTGGCTCTAACAATCAAATCTCCCTGGTTATCCTGGAGTTTTAAAGCTGCTGCAATAGTCTAATCCTTCAGTTCAGTCCTGCCACAGTTTGTCTCTGCCACTGACCCACAAGTCCTTAGTATTGGCGTATGGCCCCTGAGACTTGCAAGTAGGTCCCTCTTCCAGGCCGTGTGCCCCCTGGTCCTCTGTTGAGGGATGACTGTGCTATGTCACAGGTGAGTGCCATCCCCCCAGGGTGGTTCTGGGCTGCTGGGTTGTGTAGGGAAGCTCCCAGTCTGCTGAAATGATGGCTGAATGAGACTTTGTTAATTCACACTTCTCCACCTTCCCAACTCTGGGACAACCAGCTGAGGGTGCAGGGAAGGTTAATGTCCATGCCCATTTTTGTGGTGTGTGTGTGTTATTTGAAGCACTTCCATCACACTGGGTTGTCTGTGGCAGCTCTGGGCTATGGGGCTGGCGACGGGCAGGAGTGTTTCCTGTCCACCAGGATGATGGCTGTGAGCAGATGCCCCCCTTTTCTTGGGAAGTTGTGGTGTTTAGTGACTTTTCTCAGCCACTGGATTATTGCCTTTTGTCTCAGAGCTCTCTTAGTTCTGCTCTTGTCTTGACCTGCCCAAATTGCAAGTCTTTGAGGCTTTCTGTACTGGCCTTCTTAGAGTAATTATTCTAGAAACAGAAAGAAAAAAAGATAAAAAAAAAAAAAAGCCATCCTCGCAGATCTAGTGGGTTATTGAAATGCTAAGAGACAAAGCAATTAGGGCCATTAAGGAAAGATCCAGGGGGCAGAAAGATCAGTTTTTCTTCCGGATTTGCAAATGAGCCTCAGGGCCTGAGCTCTGCCCTTCCCCTTTCTATGTTCACCAGAACTCCAAAAAGCCTCTGCTTTTATTTTGGAGTTTTTCTTGCTGTTTTTTGCTATGCCTATCTCCTCTCTGCTGGGCTGGCTGCTCTCAGATTCTCTGGTGTCTGGTCTCAGTCTATCTATGGTTGGAGTTTGGATCAGTAGAATGAGTTTCCGATAAGGGCTGCCACTGCAGTTCTCCCTTCTTCTTCCCAGAGCTGATGGCCCCTCTTCCCATGGGACTGAGCCTGGAAGGGAGGGGCACGGGTCCCCTGGCCACAAAAACTTACAGATTTCACTGATCTCAGCAGTTCGGCGTGTTTATGAGTGTTGTATGACTTATGCCCAAAGTCAAATTGCTCTGTGGTGTACAGTCCACGCAGTTCCTGGCTTTCTACCTACTTTCCTGGAGGAGTAACTAGAACATACAGCTCACCAATCTGCCATCTTGCCCTGCCTCTCCAGTTGTTCATTCTTTTATTGAAAAAGAAAAAAAAAAACCTTAAATGCCCTTCACTATGAACTGGTCATAGATATGTGGAAATGTTGTGCTACCTATAACTGCCATTTATTGAGAGATGAAAGGTGCTACAGGCCCATTACGTGTACTTGCATTCACTCCACATCACATCCTAAGGGGGAAGGATTTCATCCTCAACACCATTTTACTAGTAACTGAAATAAATAAGATCACATTCCTACAAGTAGACAAGCTGCAGTTTGAATCCCATTTTATCTAACGCTCATATTTTTTCTTTGAACAAAAAAAAGGCTGTCATTTATCATCCTTAATACTATAAATAGGTAAATAAATAGAGAATTTCAGCAAGATATGAAAAGTTCATAGAGGTGTGGGAAGGGTGCTCTGAAATCTTGGAGGTGGTAAACAAAACAGCTCAGGGTGCTTCCCAGGTGAAAAGGCACACGCAGAATTTATAATCATAGGTGTGAATTTGAATTCTGGACTAGAGGGAACAACAAGAAGCTTGGAGAGCAGAAGTCTGCACACAGGCATACAAATCTGGGGGAGCAAAGTGACTTGAGAATTGCAAGTAAGTTTGCATCAAATTTACAAGTGTGAAAAGATGAAGTGAGATGAGGGTGAAACTGAGACTGGAAAGGGTCTTTTTTAGCCTGTTAGAAGTTTAGACATTTTCCTAAAGATTAAGGACAACCATTGTAGTATTTTAGGCAAAGAAATAAAATGTTAAGACTTTGTTTTGAGAAATATTAACAATGTCTAAGTGGTGTTGATTGGATGAAAGATAAAGACCCAAGTTACTGTTACAATACATAGTGAGAAATTAACATGTGAAAAATACAGAGCAAGTGAAAATAAAGAGAAGTTGAATTTAAGAATATATCAGACACCATAAATACAGTCATTTTGAAGCACTGCCAGTGAGGGCTCTAGACTTGATCACTTCTATATCCCCAGAACACAGCAGGCTGCCTGTCTTACTCCAGTCTCTCATTAAATGCTTTCTGTGTTGATATAATAACCCAAGGTATGACACAGAGAAGGTAATTATAATAGATAACAGGCTGATATGGAAGTGTTATGTTGTGAAGAAAATGCAAGAGTGAACACGCAATAAGATTGTTTCCATAAAAAAGAATAAAGTAGATTATTTTACCAACTTTGTGTTGTTATCTGTTTAACAGCCTGTATTTGTTAGCTAATTAGTTATAAGAAGGAAATTTTAAACCAAATTGCAAAATTTCAGGATCCATGAAGAAGTGAAAATTACCAAATCAGAGATATTCACATCTTGCATTTCTTAACAGATATGGATCTGTGTATCAAGTGTCCAGACTCTCAATACCCAAATACTGAGAGGGATCGCTGCCTCCAGAAGGCCGTGATCTCCCAGGCTTATGGAGACCCTTTGGGGGCAGCTCTGGCCTGCACAGCTCTGTGGCTCTCTCCTCACTGCTGCGGTCCTGGGGATCTTTGTGAAACGCCGAGATACTCCCATAATCAAGGCCAACAACCAGACACTGAGTCTCATCTTGCTCATCTCATTCATCCTGTGCTTCCTCTGCTCCTTGGTCTTCATTGGCCGTCCCAACACAGCCACCTGCATCCTCCGACAAGCAGCATTTGGAGTTGCATTTACCATGGCCATTTCCACGGTTTTGGCTAAAACTCGTACTGTGATTCTGGCTTTCAAGGCTACAACCCCGGGAAGAAGGATGAGGCAGCGGTTGGTCTCAGGGGCCCCCAATTCTGTCATTCCTGCCTGCTCCCTGATCCAGCTGACTATCTATGGACTCTGGCTGGGAACTTCTCCACCCTTCGTTGACAGAGACACTCATTCCGAGCCTGGCAGCATCATCATTGAGTGTAACAAGGGCTCCATCACTGCATTCTACTGTGTCCTAGGATTCCTGGGCTCCTTGGCCCTGGGGAGCTTCACACTGGCTTTCCTGGCCAGGAACCTGCCTAATGCCTTCAATGAAGCCAAGCTCCTGACCTTCAGCATGCTGGTGATCTGTAGCGTCTGGGTCGCCTTCCTTCCTGTCTATCACAGCACCAAAGGGAAGGCCATGGTGGCTGTGGAGATCTTTTCCATCTTGGCCTCCAGTGCTGGGTTCCTGGGCTGCATCTTTGCTCCCAAGTGCTACATTATACTGCTAAGGCCCAAGAGGAAGACCCTGATGTTGCTAAGGGATAAAACAAGTTCTATGGGGCTAGGAGGAAACTTTTTTGTCTTGGGTAAATTGGGCTCCACATCTGAATTAAATTGTTCCTTTAATAAGATATGAAATAATGAGCTAAAAATTGGATGAGTTTCACAATTTTCAGCAGTCATGAGACTCTCCTGTGTTTCATAGTGTCAGGGTACCATAACTCACAATCATCCAGGTGTTTCAGGCCTAAATTTTCTCTCAGAGTGATGTTTGGAGTAACATCTATGAATGGTTGCCATTCCTTCCAACAGTGTCTTTACTAACCCACCTATCGGTAGCATTCTTCTTCTATTTTCATATTTTCTCCATTTACCTCTCTCAAATTAAAGCCTCTCCTAAGTAAATTAACTAGCTCCTCCATGACCATTTGGTAATTATTCCTTCTTTTCCTTGTTAATTTGAAATGCTACATTTATTATATAAAAACCCCTGTATATTTATGAGTTTGATTCTGTATTCACTGATATGTCCTATCTTAACTTACACTAGGTTTAGATAGCTGGTAACACAAGTCTTCTTTCATTGTTCTTCCTGTTCAAAGTTGACTTGAATTTCCTGTACATTTCTCTTTCACTTGAAAATCATCTTGGAAATGTCATTAAAAATACTGTTGCCATATAGATTTTTATACTTTTCCTGAACTTTGCATGTATTTGGGGGAGAATTTATGTATATGTACTTCCTTTAGAGTTTTCATTCGGAAACATGGTGCCTCTCTTTATATAAATATGTTTTGTAACTAGTTGCACCAGCCCCTTTCACTAAGTGATGTTCATTTTACAAGCCCATCAATCAGGGTCCCCACTCCAGCACTCAGACTCCACTCTTGACATTGGTGATGTTGTCACAGAGGTAGAAGAGAACTGGCAGGACCACACCATGGCTTGCAAACCTTCTGCTTAAGGGAAGTATCTCTTGAGCTTATGTTTCATTTTCAAATGCAAGTCACATGGCCAAGCTTAATGTCACTCTTGTGGGAATGTAAAATCCTCCCACACTGAGGAAAGAAACACCTGACATCAATAATGCAATCTACTATAGTATTCCCTCTTGGTCACAAATATTTGCTTCCATACCTTCTGCACACACCCACTCCTAAAGGGAAAGAAAAGGAAAACTCCAGCCAATAATGTTGTCAGGCTCATGATAGTCTCTAAATCATACCTGCATGCAACCCTCTTAATCTATAGATATGAATTTAAAAGCATTATCTGTCCATAGGAAATTGCTGATATTTAACCAGATATGTCCTACAAAAAGGCAATTCAAACTAATACTAATGTCTGTGTCAGTTAGCTCTTTCTACTTTTTGCATGGGTAAAAAGAATCTCAAATTTTCAGTGGCTCGCAGCCACAAGATTGATTTATTTATTATACTGTATATCTGTTAAGCATTAGAATTATCTCTTTACTCTGAGGCCCAGGTGAAAAAGCAGCTCTGATCTGGGACACTGCTGCTGTTGGAAGCAGAGGACAAAGAGAGATTGAGAATCCTATTACAGATCATGCTACTTCTGCTTGGATCTGCCCAAATTTTATTCATCACAGAAAGTCACACATTTCAAGTCTGAGTTCAGTGGGATAGGAAAGGGAAATTTTCCTCTAGGAAGGGCAAAAATGCTTGGAAACTACAATGCACTTGGAAACTAGTACTCTCATTCAGTAATTTTGTTCATCTAATTCCTTGGGATATTAGAGGCCTTTCATTGATATTTTGAAGTGATATTTTTTGTTACATTTTTAATCTTATTTTTGATGTACGAGGAAGGAGTTGGTTTTTGTATACTGATTCATATAGAACCACCAAACTGATCTGATATACTTTTATATACATAGTAATGCACTTATGCAAAGTTTTTATTTTCCATTATTTATGCATACTTATTCCCATATATTTTTCTAGGTTTCATTTCCTTATTTAGTATCTTGTATAAGATTTGTGATGATTTGGGCTACCGGGTAGAGTTTTTGCTTTTTGTTATAATGTTAAAAAGATTTTACTATTAATTAGGTTGTTTATTTTATGATATATATTCCTGATCAAATTAAGAAAACTTTTGGAAATGTCTAGATTCTCTAAAGTAGGTCCAGGATTAACATTGAATCTTATAGAATAGTTTTTTTGTTATCTAGGTAACTTTTCTGTTGAGCATAGATGAGAGTGGAATCTCTGGGTCATAGGCTAATCATATGTTCTGCTTCAGGAGTAAATACACTGAGTACTTCATAGCAATTTCATCCTGTCTGAATTTGTCAACCTATTTCTAAGCTTTGAATATTTTACACTAATAACTGAAACAGATCAGTTTTTCTAGAGAGATTAAACCTCTCTTTTAAATTAATGGCTCCTGTTCATAGCAGAGTTGGCTCAGTAAAACATGCTACGATTATTTACATATTTCAGCAAAAGGGTAAAGAAAGCATATGTGCCACTATGTTTTATTTCCTGTAAAGCATATAAAAATAAAATACAACAGTGATTTTTAGTATAAGAAATCTCCAGAGATGCCATTTTGTGCATTATGTCACATATGTATTTCAGATTTTAAATTATTTTAGGTTCACATGAACCATATGAAATTACCAATACTGAAAATTTTTGACCTTCAAAGAATGGCATTTACATATAGTTTGATCTAAATGTAACTTAAATACATATTCAGAAGAACAGGTCATAAAAACCTTGGGGATTTTTTTTAATATTTGTCATTCTGCTTTGCTATCTACTCAACTTATTCTTTTTTTTTAATTCAGTTTTATTGAGATAAATTCACATACCATACAATCATCCACAGTGTTCAATCAGTTGTTCACAGTACCATCATATAGTTGCACATTCATCACCACAATCAATTTTTGGACATTTTTCTTTCTCCAAAAAAATTAAAATAAGAATAAAGATAAAAGTAAAAGTAAAAAAGAACACCTAAAGCATTCCATCCCCCCATGCCACCCTATTTTTCATTTAATTTTTGTCTCATTTTTCTACTCATCTGTCCATACACTGGATAAAGGGAGTATGTGTCACAAGGTTTCACAATCATGGAGTCACACCATGTAAACTACATAGTTATACCATCATCTTCAAGAATCAAGGCTGCTGGGTTGCAGTTCAACAGTTTCAGGTATTTCCTTCTAGCTATTCCAATACACTAACAGCTGAAAAGGGATATCTATATAGCACATAAGAATTCCCTCCAGAGTAACCTCTCAAGTCCATTTGAAATCTCTCAGACACTGAAACTTTATTTTGTTTCATTTCACTTCCTGCTTTTGGTCATGAAGGCTTTCTCAATCCCACAATGCCAGGTCCAGGCTCATCCCCAGGAGTCATGTCTTGTGTTGCCAGGGAAATTTACAACTTATTCTTTTTTGAAAGCAAATATTCAATCATAATTTTACAAAAATTTTTCTATAAAACCTTGAAACATGACTTTCTTTGTGGCATTATTTCAATGGAAAATTCCAAAGTAAACAGATAGATTAGTTTATTTCAAAGCAAACAGAGAAGATTCCCCACAGTATATAGCCACATATTTACAATGGAAGGACTTCTAAGTTAGGATGCTTTCAGCTACAAGTCACAGAACATGCAACTAAATGTGGCATAAACACTTGGGATTTATATTATTTCACTTAACAAAGCAATACAGAGGTAGTATACACCATGGCTGGTTTAGTGGATCTACCGTATCATCAAAGACCCCTGCTCCTTCATTTATTCCACTAGACAATCCTCAGGATGCTGATGTCCATTCTCACACTTGGGACCTCATAGTCATGGGATGGTTTGTAAAGTCACAGGCTTCAATGCTTACATGACTATACCCAAAGCCAGAAAAAAAGTGTGTGGGAAGGAGATTTATTTCCTTGCTCCTCTTCCTAATTATTAAGGAGTAAAATACTTCCTAAATGCCCCCCAACAGATGCTTCCCATCTCATTAGCCAGAGCCAGGTCACTTAGTCAACCCTAGTTGCGAGAGATTCTGGAAAATTATCTGTCACCAAGCCTCTATTATGGCAGGCAATGTCAGTCACCAAGGATGAGTGAGTATAAAACAACTGGAGTGGCAACTGACAATATCTGCCCATGGTCCACTCACATCACCACTAAACATCCACCTAAAGTACAGGCCACAGCTACATGGAATACACTCAACCCTTCCCATGGAAACCAACTCCAAAGTCTCATCCAGTGTCTGCCCCCACCTCCAAATCCAATCAATTTTCCTTTCTTCTTTTATTATGGCAAAATAAACATGTTAAAATGTACCATTTAACTATTTTTAAGTGTACAATTCAGTGACATTCAGTACATTCACAGTGTTGTCTAACAATCACCACTATTTCCAGAATTTTTTATCATCCCAAACAAAAACTTGATACCTATTAAACAACATCTCTTCATTCTCCTCTCTGCAGTCCCAGGTAACGTCTTCCTCTTTCTCTCTTTATGAATTTGCCTATTTGAGATACCTCATAAAAGTAGAATCATTCAATATTTGTCCTTTTTTGTCTGGCTAATGCCACTTAGCATAATGTTTTCAAGGTCCATCCATGTTATAGCATGTAGAAGAACTTCATGCCTTTTTATGGCTGAATAGTATTATATTGTACAATATACCACATTTTGTTCATTATTCATCTATTGATGGACACCTTTTGGCTATTGTGGATAATTCTGCTATGAACATTGGTGTACAAGTATTTGTTTGAGTCTCTGTTTTTAATTATTTTGGGTATATAGCTAGCAATGGAATTGCTGGCTTATATTATAATCCAATGTTTAAGTTTTCAGGAACCGCTAAACTGCTTTTCTCAGTGGGGCTACAGCATTCTACATTCCCACCAGGAATGTATGAGATTCCCAACTTCTCCACATCCTTGCCAACATTTGTTATTTTCTTTTTTTTATGATAATGGCCATCCCAGTGGGTGTGAGGTGGTATTTCATTTTGGTTTTGATTTGCATTTTCCTAATGGTTAAAGATGTTGAGCCTCTTTTCATGTGCTTATTGGTCATTTGTACATCTTCTTTGGAGAAATGTCTATTCAAGTTCTTTGCCCATTTTGTAATTGGGTTGCTTGTTTTTTGTTATTGAGTTGTAGAAGTTCTTTATATATTCTGGATATTAATCCCTTATCAGATATATGATCTGCAATCATTTTCTCTAATTCTGTGGGTTGTCTTTTCCCTTTTGTGATAGTGTCCTTTGAGGAACAAAAGTATTTAATTTTTCTGAAGTCCAATTTGCTAATTTTTCTTTTATTGCTCGTGCTTTCAGTCTCATATCTAAGAATCCATTGCCAAATACATGGTCATGAAGATTTTCCCCTATATTTCCTTTCAAGAATTTTACAATTTTACTTCTTAAATTTAGGTCTTTGATCCATTTTGAGTTAATTTTTGTACATGGTGTAAGGTAGAGGTCCAGCTTCATTCTTTTGCATGTGGATATCCAGTTTTCTCTGTAGCATTTGTTTAAAAGATGGTCCTTCCCCCATTGAATGGTGCTGGCACTTCAACAGAGAAATAACAAACTAAACCACAAGACAATAAAGGCATTAGTTTGGGGTCTTAGAGTTGCAATTCAGGGAGCACAGATTCAGGTAGCAGCCCAAATCATATCCCATCTTGGCATTTCTAGGAAAGGGTTTTTAAAGGAAAAGAAGAGCATTATACAAGTTGTTTGTGATTGGTGAATATTTGGGGTACTCTAATTGTCCTTCAGGTTAGTTAACTGAGTTCCTTAACTCGTAGCTTGTTTTATGATCCAGATAACCTTGGGGTTTTGAGGAACATTGGTGCTTGAGGCTTTGCATACTTTGGCCATTTTTGAACCTGTCTAAGAGTAACATCCAGAATGACCTTCTGACTCCATGTTAAATCTCTTAGCCACAATAACTCTGTTTTGTTTTATTTCTTTTAACAGCAACCTTGTTGAAAATCAATTGATTTCATGTATGTGAGGGTTTATTTCTGGCTTTCTATTCTATTTCAATGGTCTATATGTCTATCCATATGCCACTACCATGCTGTTTTGAATACTATTGGTTTGAAATCAAGAAGTGTGTGTCTTCCAACTTTATTTCTTCTTTTTCAAGATTCTTTTGGCTGTTTGGGAACCCTTGCAATCTAAATTAATTTGACGATAGAAAAAAAAAAACAATGCTGGGATTTTGATAGGGATTGTGTTGAATCTGTAGATTGCTTTGGGAAATGTTGTCATCTTAACAATATTAAGTCTTTGAATCCACAAGTTCATCATGGGGTATTTTTCCATTTTTTTAGGTCTTCTTTACTTTCCTCAGCACTGTTTTATAGTTTTTATTATCCAAGTCTTTGCTTCCTTGGTTAAATTTATACCTAATTATGTTATTCTTTTCATATTATTGTAAATTGAATTGTTTTCTTAATTTCCTTTCCAGATTGTTCATTGATAGTGCATGGAAATAAAACTGATGTTTGCATGTTAGTTTTGTATCCTGCACATTTGCTGAGTTCATATATCTATCGTCTCTAACAGAGACTCTGCGATCCAGCAGAGTTGGAGCATGAAGAAGTGGGGAGAGTGGATCTGGAGATGCAGACAGGAGAAATGGCACAAAAGGGAAAAATGAGGATGGCTCTGGAGTTGCTGGTGCCGATGGTACCCTCTTTTGAACCAGTGGAAATAAAGATTAGAGAATTCAAGTCAGAGCTAGAGATACTACAGACTGAGCTGCAAAAAGGGAGAAATGGAAGTAACAGAAGGGTCTTCCAGACCCCCAACAAGGATTTTACATATGGAGTGGAATATTCATCAGAGATGCCAAAAACCAAGTTGCCTATTAAAGGAGAAAACTGAAAAGATCAGATAGGAAAAGTACAATTGTAGGAAGTATTCAAGAAAAAAAATAGAGGCCCTGAGAGAAGGTGGAAGAGAGGGAGTGAGTCATGGCAACAATACTGATACCGATCAAAAGCGATGGGTTCTCTGCCCAATGTGCTCAAATGACCAATTCCCGAGATACTGGGGTTTCAAGGAGAGAAAGTGTTTATGGCTAGGCGCCAAGCAGGAGATCAGATGGCCTATCAGCCTAAAATCTCTCTCCCCGAGTAACTGCAGTAACTCGGATAGTTTTATAGTATCAAAAGATGGGAAGGTTTTAGGATAGTGGGCACAGTGGCTTGAGATGCTGGGCTGACTCAAGGCCCTTAATTATTAAACATTAGGGGCTGTCTTTAGTGATCATAAGTCTCTAAAGTTGAAAAACAGGATAAGGGGGTACAAGTGGGGATCAGTCACAAGTTTTTTACAGTCACAAGATAAAGGCTATACATTTATACCATCATTATCAGAGAACAAGGCAGCTGGATTACAGTTCAGCAATTTCAGTTATTTCCCTCTGGCAACTAATAACCAAAAAGTAAAAAGGAACTACCTATATAATGATTCATTACTCATAATCATTTGTTAAACCGTAACTTCTCGGTTACAATACATGTACACAAAATTTGGCCTGGCGGCCTCATTATTCCTCAGATCTTCAGAGGCAGCACCTACCTCCTAATTAGAATGCCCACTGCTTCCTGTGACTCCCTATAAAAAGTTTCAATGAGTTCAATCCCCAATTTCCAACAGCTTCGGACACCAACTGCAAATACTGCAGTAACTCAATTCAATTCTGACTACCCAGAGTGAAGCCAGACTCCATAGGTTAAGGGAAATCCTTCATGGCCCTGTCCTCAGTGAGACACCAGGTACAAATTTAGGTGTCCCCAGGGTCACCTGCACTTTTGACCAACTGGCTACAAATTTGGTGTTCCCACCAACCACTCAGGTTAAATAACACACTAGAACAACTCACAGAACTCACTGAAAACACTATAAAGTTGATTATTGTTTTATTATAGTAATAGGGTTCAAATAAGAAGAAACCAAAAGATGGCAAGGCCTGGGAGGGTCTTGAATGCAAGCTTCTGGGTCTTCTCCACATGAAGTCAGAACACCGCACCCTCCTGGAACAGCAATGTATCTTATCAATCGTGGAAGGTCACCCCAGCTTCAAGTGTCCCAACTCCATATGAGGTTTCAATATGTAGGCATGATTGATAGACTCAATGCCTATGAAGTTGAACTCAGTCTGCAGCTGCCCTCCTTCCCAGAGGTCAGGGAGGTGAAAATGACCTGACTGGCTCAAAGCTCCAACCCCCTCATCAAATAGTTGGTCTTTCTGGTGTGACTAGACCCCACCCTAAGGCTGCAGGTGTAGCTGCCCTCACTCTGTCATCTCCTTAGGATATGAACGATCAGGTGTGGTCTGGAGGGCCCACCATGAATAACCAAAGATACTCCTATCATGGGAAGTTTCAAAGATTTAGAGGCTATCTCTCAGGAACTGGGACAAAGACCAGCCCAGTTTTTCATTATACTACACCCCCCACCCCAACCCTCATTTTCACTTTCCAGGACCTTCCTTCCACCCTTCCACTTTTCATCTTTTCACAGATCCAGGACCCACAGCTCTGACCCGCCCTCTGTCAACAGAATCAGGTGTGGATAATTGTAGGTGCAGCACTGGCCCAGTGTCCACCTCCCATTCCAGAACTGCAGACAGAATTGGGGAAATCTTCTAGGAGGATGAAATGTTTCAAGAAAGATGATGCAACCTCAAGCTGCAATAATAGACTTGAATACTTAGAGCATAGCACACTTGAGTCAGATGTGGGAAAATCCTAAAGAGCTTGATGGGAACAGAGGGGATGGAGGGAACCCTGTTCTCATTTGCCCTGATTTCTTCCCTGTATGAAGGAACAGTGTTTAAGGCACCATGAAAGATCTGGTCCAAGCCCAAAACTAGGTTTAATCTTGGACATACCCAGAATATTATACCTGGAGTCACTCCCACCTTATAATCTGGCTGCCTTAGCCATTCACTCTCTAATCTCCAAATCCAGCCCTCTGCCTGGCTTGCCCTTCACTGGTGTACAGGGACAGAGCTCTGGGAGTGAAGTGTTTTCACAAACCAAGTTTGAGCACAGCAGGAAGGAGGGAGGCCAAGAACAGATTACAAAAATTAGGAAAGTTTTTCTGGAGAGGACCTGTACCATATTTTGCTGGAACTTCAGCAAGTGGAATTGTGTGTTCCATTTGGGGGATAGGACGATGGGCAAACCCATGACACAGGAGGGAACGTAGAAGTGACCACAGGACAGGACGACAGCCAGCTGAGCTCTGGGCAGGTGGCAGGCCTGGGAAGGGGGAGGGCAGCTGCAGGCACATGGACAGCTTTCACACACACCACCCTATATACACGCACGCACAAGCACGCGCATCAAGGCAAGCCACACGCTTCCAAGGGTGCACCACACAACCACCCATAAACACAAACAAACACATACATATGCTAAGGGCACACCACATGTACACACACCACTCAGGAATGCATGACTACCCCCCACATACACACACCACACTGTCACACGTGCCACCCCACATATGCATACAAACCATGTGTACTAATGAGTGCACACTCCCTCCACACCCTATTCACACCACACAGTCACACACATACACAAACATACAAACCACTTAGCACAGGTACATTGTGCCAACACAGCACACAGTCACACACACCATCCTCCAAATACAGACACACATGCTGAGGGCACACGTCTCTCTCACACAGCCCATATAGACACCAGTCACACACACAAACACATCACACTGCTAAGGGCATGCACCCCAACACACAGGAACCATGCACAGCACACTCACACACATACACAGTGGGCTTGGGTGTTGCATAGTCCTGGCCTCTCCAAACCCCCAGGAGTTGCCTCAGTGCTTTGTGTCCTGCCCCAGTCTGAGTTTCTCAGTCCATTTCAGCTTTCTTGACTCCAAACCCCAAATCCTGCCTGAGCCAAGTCCCACTGAGCTCAGGTGTTATGGATTGAATCACATCCCCAACAAAGACATTATGTAACTCATTTGTAAATAGAGTCTTCAAAGAAAGAAACTGAGTCAGTGTGGGCCAAATCCAATATTATGGAGTCCTTACAAGCAGAGGAAATTTGGACACAGTCGTAGCAAGAGACAATAGGAGACAGAAGAAAACTGACAGTCAGGTGATGGAGACATATTGAGTTATGGATTGCAGGCAAGTCACCACCAGAACACTACAGACATCAAGAATGCATGGCCCACCAACACCTCTGTCAACTTTTGGCCTCCAAAGCTGTGAGACCCTAAATGCACTCTTGTTTAAGCCAGCCAATCTGTGGTATTTGTAATAGCAGCCCTGGCAAACTAAGACATCAGGCAACTGGACTGGGTTGTAACCCCAGCAGCCTTGAAGGTGGCTATACCCACAAATTCAGTGTAGGCACTAAATTTCCAGAATGGAGGGCTCATTTTGCTGAGTGGAATATTCAAAGCTGAATCAGAGCTAAACTGTCCCTCACAATGAGGTCAGATACCCTCCTTCTCTCTTCCCTGGCAATGAGCAGCAGTTCATCTAAAAAGGGGGCTAACATAAAATAATTTTGGTTTGGAGCATCCCCAAATCCTTCACTTTCCCAAGGAGCTTACATGTCCTGGCCTGGCCCTGCTTGGTGTTCAGTGAAGGCACCCCGAGACAGAGTGATATCCAAGAAGAGACTGAAGGATGTAGATGCATTGGTCAAACAAGAAGGTGAGATGAAGATTATAGTTGAAAGGAACAGAAGGTAGCAAAGGTAAGACAGCATCATAATTCTTTCAGAGACCCTAGAGTAGCTTGGTATAACTACAGAATGTCAGGAAAAGGGGACTCTGGTGGAATGATTCCTGGGAATTGAAGTGTTTCCAGTTTTCCATCTAGATCTTTACCAGTCAATGAGGCAACTGCAAGCCGTAAGTGGCTACAACACTTGGACCATAACTGGTCTGAATTGAGATGTTCGTAGGTGTGAAATAGTCACCAGATTTCAAAGTACAAAAAAATGTACGAATGTACCCCCCAAAA
Organism: Choloepus didactylus; assembly: GCF_015220235.1. Lineage (NCBI taxonomy): Eukaryota > Metazoa > Chordata > Mammalia > Pilosa > Megalonychidae > Choloepus > Choloepus didactylus. The sequence goes on along the minus strand of NC_051327.1, from coordinate 7,882,283 downwards.
ATGTCAAAATCTTATAAATAATTAAATTTTATATCAATTACATGTAGAAATGATAATATTTTGATATATTAGGTTAAATGAAGTATATTATCAAAATCAATTCTACCTGTTTCTTCTTGCTTTTTTAAAGTGACTACTAGAAATTTTTTTAGTTATGATTGGAGCTCCATTATATTTTTTTTTGATAGAACAAGTCCAGAGTACACCAAGTGCCTATTTATATCTGTTGTGGGCGATTAAGGTAGCATGCATGAAGTCCACTTTTCAGCAATGCCGGAAACATGGCCACCAGGGCTGATGCAACAACAGCTTGGGTTGCCCTCCGCCTTCTTTACGGAAGCGGTTCGCGCCAAAAGCACTAACCCTACATCTGCCTTCCACCCCAGCAACAGCAACCACCAATCCCCGTACATCTGCCTTCCACCCTAGCAACAGCAGCAGCCAATCCTAGATCGCCACCCGTCCTTACTAGCCACCCCCATCCTACCCTAGAGTATATATGCTCAGCCTCCTCAATAAAATTTTGCAGCTTGATCGGAAACCTGTCTTGCTGTCATTCCTCGTGTCTCTTGTCCCATACCATTCTTCCTTCACAGGACTTGGAGCTTCCGTTGATCGTCCCACGGGCCGGGACAATATCTGCCTTTGTACCCCTTTTCTAAATCTATTTTCTATGGGTTCTTTGCAAAACTGACATGATACCTTTTAATAAAAAGCCGAAGTGAATCATATTTTGACTTCCACAGGAATTTCACTTACTCAAGTAAGTGTTGTGTCCACTGACCTTATTCTTTAATAGAGAACCCACCAGCCTGAATGATATGAAGGGAGATTCATTTTAGGGTGCGTGAGAAGGGGGTTCGTGGGACCTCTCTGTATCTCATCTTAGGATTTATATGGAATAACCTTAGAAACTGCTCAGTCTCCAGCAAAATAACTCTTAAAGATAGTTACATGGTTAAGCCCAAGGACACAGTTTAACTTTAAGTGTCTTATAGGTGATTTCGTTAATTCACTCACTTCTCCAGCTTGGAACCAACCTCAGAAGTTACTTCATTAAACATTCTTTCAGATGTTTGAACCTGACTTGTTGGAACACCTTCAAAAACAGGAACTAGAAAATTCTGGTCATTCTTGGCCTTTTGACCAAGTGTGAAATTGAAAAGAATGGAAATCTTGGAAATTCTCAAATCTATCTAAAACCTCTTTTCATGAAGGTTAAGCCTTTCTTTCTTCTAGGACAGTTGAGTCCCCAGCTTGTCCTTTCTAAAAAGGAACTCTCTCAAAATGTGTTCCTCAAAATGTCCCAGCTGCCACTTTAATGACTTTCTGTGCTTCTGTCTTGCTAACTCAGTGTTGCTTTCTTTCTTCTTCTTTTCTTAATAGAACAACTCTATTGAGATATAATGCACCCATTTTAAAGTGTACAATTCAATGGCTTTTAGTATATTCACCAGATTGTACAACCATCATCACTATATAATTTCAGAACATTTTCATCACCCCTAAAGGAAACCCAATTTCCATTAACAGTCAATTCCCATTTTCCCTTCTCTTCAGCCCCTGGCAACCACTAATTGACTTTCTGTCTCTGTGGATTTGCCCGTTCTGGACATTTCATATAAATGGAATCTTACAATACGTGGCTTTTGTGACTGGCTTCTTCCACTTACCATAAGGCTTTCAAGGTTCCTCCATTTTGTAAGATTCCCATCCCCACAGCTTCTTTGTGCCAACTAACAATGCCAAACTGTATTTACTAGTTCGTTATTGGTTCTTGTTTCTGGTTTTTGTGTTTAAGATCTTTGGAACCATATTTCCTAGACCTTGGTAAGTGTGCCTTTTTTGATTCATTTCTTCCACAATTCTCTGCTAATAGCAGACCTCAAGAACAAGGCTCAGCCCTTGCCTCTAAAGAATTTTCACTTTGGTAGGAAAAAGACAAGAAGAAATTCTGTCTTTCAAACTGGATTTCAGATTGAAAAAGAACTTGAAGTTTAATCCTCCATTTTACAGCTCTCTACCCCCACCTAGTGGGCACAGTCACAATTTTCCAATGTAGTGAATAAAGGATATTGCAGAACAATACACATATTGTCCTATTATGTTAAATGTATGTGTGGTTATATTATAAGTGCACGGAAAAGGGACTGAATGGAAGCACACCAAGCAGTTAACTATGCGTTCGTTACGTCCAGGGAGGGATGTCAGAGTGTAAGAGGAGCTGACGTGAACTTGTGTCTTCCTCTCATGTTCTGTATGTTCACATGTTCATATGTAACTTATATTAAAAAACTTATATAACATGTAACAGATGCAAAGGAAAAAAAAACCAAAACCCTCTCCCTCAACCTCTCTCAACCTCCCTCCCTCCCTTTCTCTCTCTCCCTCTTTCTCCCCTCACTTCTCCTCCCCCTTTCTCTCTTTCTCACACACACACACACACACACACACACACACACACACACACTTAGGAACCGTAAAGAAAAAGAAAACAGATATACAATTCAGGAAATTTTTAAATTAACTCTTTAGAAATAGCAAAAAATAAAAGACAAAATGGAGAATATATTTGCATTTTTATGTTATGCAAGGGAGATCCTGGTTATTGTCCTATATAGAAAGAACTCTTACTCAATAAGAAAATGACAACACAGTAGAAACATGGATAAGTGAAATGAAAAGGCAATTTACAAAATAAAAGATACAAAAGCTAATATTATCAAAGATATTCAGCCTCACATGTAATCTAAGAAATGCATATTAAAGGAGTAATTAAACACTTTTTTCATCTGTAAGATTGGTGAACATTTAAAAAGAGTAATACATAACATTGGCTAATGGCTATTCATATATAGTTAATGAATATGTAAATTGATAACACTTTGAGAAATGCTATTTTTTTTCTATTTCCCCCCTATCTGTTAATCTCCTCCTGTTTTAATGTTCTTCTGTATTCAGTCTAGACTCCACTATCTAGTGTTTTTTAAGAGAAGAAAGATTTCAGAAGTGGTGCAGCCCAAGAAGTGGGTGACTGAAGTAAAATGATAGTGAAAATCATTTGAGGTTGAGAAAGTCAAGAAAATCAAGGGCTCTCATAGTTGTTCTGAACTCTCGCTTGCAACAAAATCACTTGTGGGACATTTTAAAAATAGATAGATGCCAGACCTCATCCCTGCAGATTCTGATTCACCACATCTTGGGTGGAGCCTGAACATCTGTATGTTTACATCTGTACATTTTTAAATCACCACAGGTGATTCTAGTGCACAGCTCAGGGGGAGAACCACTACATGGGTTTTCTATATGGTCGGGGAAGTTCACCCAGATTTTTGGAAGTGCTTGGGGTGAAAGAGAAAACTAACCCAGACTCAATTTTGGCTTTGATTGATTATAATTCTGGGTTGTTCCTTAGGCAGGCAAGGGAATTTGTTAGCTTCCAGGTAATCATGGTTACTTGTTTGACAGACACTGGCCATCCCAGTGGTTACTGGGCCCCTGGACCTCTCTCAAAGGGCAACATGTGTGTTGTGTGAAGAATGACACACTGAGTTTGGGGGATAGGAAGTTGTTGTGAAGAGGATTGGTTTCTTTGTTGTTTCCAATACAGAACTTGAAAGGGAAGTTGTAAGGAAAGGGGATGGGGTAAGAAAAGAAAAAGGGACAGAAAAAGTATTAAGGAGGACTTCAGAGTGTACTAGAAGGAGCCAAAGAGGGTGAATCAGAAGACCCAGGTTCTAGAACTAGCTCTTTCACTTAGTTCTGCAATCTTTGACTTCCAGATCCTTTGTTAGACCAAGGAACTGTGAACTGAATCAGCATTCCCAAAAGTGTCTTCTTTGAAACACTAGTCCCATGGATGCCTTAAAAAATATTCTCAAGTTCAATTTATTTGAGAAACACTGCATACAATATATATTTGCCATGCTCCATCATCCCCTTGGGGTTTTGGAGACCTTGCAATGTATATTACCATATGAAAATCTCTAAAAAGGTTTGTAGCAAAGAAACTTATTTAACTTTGTTGAAGCCAGCATTTCCTAAACTTAGTTTGGTCCCTTTTAGTGGGTAACAGATAAACTAATTATTACAATTTGGGGAAGCCTCAACTAGGTGATCTCTGGGGTGTTTTTCAGTTCACATATATGAAAGAGAAACCCTATTCTGCCTAACTTGGTAATGCAGTTGTTGTTGTGAGATAAATGGCTTTGAGGTAATTGGGTTCGAAACCTCAGTATGGAAGCATTCTCACAAGTTCTGTCTGGCTCCTTGGACAGTGGGTCCTTTTTAGAGCTTTTTCTCAGTGAAATGAAGATCTGGTTCTTAAAGTGTTTTAAATCACTCCTGGAAGGTCTGCCTCTTAGTGAACTGGTTGTGAAATGTTAGGATAGATTTGTGAAATGTTAGAAAAGTTCCATGCCATGTCTTGGACAGTGAATGGCTTCCTTATGTAACAAGCCACTCCCCTGGAGCTGCAGTTTTCTCTTGTAAAAAAAAAAAATGCTTCTAAGAAATGGCTTCATTCTGCATTTCTAACACTGGCTTTTGAGGGACTTTTTTCAGATCAATTTTTGTGAACAGAAAAAGAAAGCATTCTTTTATGGTTATTAGCAAATTAATACATTTTATTCTGGCTGTTGTTGTTATTCAATGATTGTTCAAAGACTGTTCCTTATCACTCTTTCTGAAAGTCTTTCGCTACGCAAAGACCATGTGTTTTCTATTCTGGAAAAAGCAGGAAAGGACTGAGACTGAGTTTCTTATAGTTGAGACATCTGTGTATCTATTTTTTTTATATAATTGTGTGTGAATCTGAGAAATTCTAAAAATGCTTTTTGATTGTTTAAAGAATGCCACACCCTAAAGTGCTCCATCTTTATTGTGAATGTCTAGTTTGTGTGTCTCCTTATAGACTGTACAGGTCTCTAGGTGACTGGAACTGCTGGATGCCTACTGCTGACTCTGGTGCATCTCATTACAGGTACCCAACCTGAAATTGTATCTTATGAGGTCCCTGCCAGGAGACAGAATTGAATATCATAGTGAAGGCTGTGCATGCAGGACTGATGCCTTTAAGGAAAAAAATAAAAGTAATAGCCATCTTCAAGAACTGCATGAATAAGGCAAGATTCTGAGAGGCTGCCTCTGGGAAGTAGAAATCATTCTTGTGGATATCTGTTGGCTCCTGAGTCTCTCATCTCACCTTTAATACTGGCGGTGACTGAGTGGCTGTTTCCCATAAGGCCCTGGAAAATCAGGTCTCAGTGACTGACAAAAATCCCAAAGCTACTAGTGCTGGGACATCTGACTACCATACTAGAAGAGAACAAAGCTTTGGTGTCATTACAACTTAAAAACTACAAAGAGGTGTAGGGATCCTTGTTGGAGGACTGAAGCCAGACACTGAAAAGGGGAGGTGAACATATTGAAAAATAAGAAGAATGAAATCTCCTTTGTATATTAGAGGGATCATCTTAGAGAGAGGAGAGGAGAGGCAGATCTGAATAGGCCCTCAACATATGTTCTCTGCATAACCTCTTCTCAGTGGTTCTCATCCCACTTGGAATCACTTGGAGATTTTAGAATTTAAAATGCTGTTCCCCAGGCCCCACTACAAACAATTAAGTCCAAGTCTCTGGGGAATAGGGATTGAGCATTGTCATCTTTTTAAAATTTCCCAGCGTATAGCTAGGACTGAAGACTTCTGAGTCTCTTGAGCTTCCCATTTGCTACAACAAATAGTGTTGTACCACAAGGATTCAGGGTCCTGCATTCAGCTTCCCAGTATAATAAAGTAACAGGAATGTCAAAGTTAAGTCATCCAACTTTTAAGCTTATGTATTAGAAGACTTCTCTCTAAACTGTCCGCTTTCTGAACCTAAAGCAAAAGTTTCAAGATTTAGGCTCAGCTATAATATATGTTAACAAGATGCTTCTTTTCTCTCCTTCGCAGTTATGCTTTCTCAGAATGCTGTACTTTTCCAGGAAAGGAACATGGAAGACAAAGAAATGGATGATGGATGACAGATAGTCAAGTCCAAGGTAAGTTCGGTTCTCTTCTCCTCTGAAGCACTATTACAGTTCTCAGAATGTGGGCATCCCAGATGCCCATAGGTTCCTTGATATCAAGTGGCTTCTTGGAATGTGCATGCCCAAGCCTCATCATGGGCCCTGGTAACACTGGGAACCAGGGATGCTAAGTGCCCATTCTCAAATCTACAGACTCCTTCTGCAATAATCAGAAGTAACTTGGCGCAAAACCCGGACAAGGGTATTTCTCTTTAAGCCCGAAGCAGCCCAACAAACCAGGAAGCCACCTGGAACTTTTGGGAGAGCCAAATCCTAACCAAACCTCATGAGTGTACCTAATACTGTGGGCTGAAAAAGCCTGCCTACACAGCTACTTCAAATGTAAGGGCCACAATTCCTCCCAAAAATTTCTGCACAGGTTTGGTGTCCTTTAAATTTTCAGACCCAAGAAAGAGACACTGTATTTGAGGCCTGTCTCTTAGCTACCCATGCTCATTGTGAGGTATGTGGGGGGAGGGGGGGAGTCTTGGGCAAATGTGCATTTCAAGGACCCACCTGAAATCTGGGCTGCTTTGTGAACCTAGTCTGCCTCTGTTTCCTTCCCAGGTTCAGTGTAATTGAAGTTTACTTCAGGAGGTTTCTTTGTCCTGGTTTTCGCCAATGTTTATTTGACAGCTAAAGGCTAAGGAAATCTTATTTGGAGTGATGGAAAGTATGTTTACCTGTTGGTGTTGACGATAGCAGATTCTGCACACTACATTCAGCTGAGAAGTCTCTCTGATAGTGCAAAAGTTGGAAATGAAGCAGTGTATATACATGTATCTAAAAGAAACGAGAGGAAGATAAGTAACATAGGAGTCTGCACCGAAAGACATGACTGGTATGTAAATCTATGACCCTAATTAACACTAAAGTTTGCAATATGAGAAACATTTTTCATAATATGTCCTGAAGATACCACATTAATGCAAGCCAGGACCAGTATGCTGAAGGAAAGTAGTTACTTCAGGTAATACGATTTCTATAACTTTTGCTTCTCTCAATCGGTAATCTCTCTTAGGTTATTTTTTCTTGGGGTGTGTGTGTTGGCTTTCCATTTAGCTTAACTTAAACATCAGTTAAAATAACATAGAATTTAGAAAACACATCAACATTAATAAATAATCACATGAAGGATTAATACTTTAATGCCACCTGTCCTAAAATCCACAAATTCTAAATTACCAAGAGGGAACACTGAATGAAGGCAAATTTAGGAACATTCTATCCAGTGGTTACACCCCTGACTTCAAATAAGACAAGTTTAAGGAAAATATATCTACTTATTTAAATATAGATATTTGTCCCAGCCCGCGGGACGATCAACGGAGGCTCCAAATCCTGTGAGGGAGGAATGGTATGGGACAAGAGATGCAAAGAACAACAGCAAGACAGGTTTCTGATCAAGCTGCAAAACTTTATTGAAGAGGCAGAGCATATATACTCTAGGAGAAGGGGAAGTGGCTAGCAAGGGCTCATGGCGGTCTAGGATTGGTGGCTGCTGTTGCTAGGGCAGATGGCAGATGTAGGGTTAGCATTTTTGGTGAGAACTATCACTTTTTGGTGCGAACTACTTCCTTAAAGAAGGCTGAGGTTAACTTAAGCTATTGTTGTATCAGCCCTGGTGGCCATGTTGCACATCTCCGGCATAGCTGAAGGTGGACTTCATGCATGCTACCTTAATCGCCCTCTACATCTCTTCCCTTTGTTTTTCAAAAGGATGGAGGAAGAATGCTGATTGAGCATTCTTTTGGCATTAACCTGCTGGGGGAAGTAGAGGCCTCATTCCTCAAGTTGTTTGTGGCTTCTGTTTTTCTGGGGAGGGGAATTTGTGCAGAGCGAACCCCTATGCAAATGAGGCATACTTCTCAAGGAGCTCGAAAATGGCCTTTAATTGTTTTGACCCTCCTTTGCAGTGCTTTGCCTCGCACCCAGTGGTACCAATCATAGCATAAGCTAGAAGCATACTTTTGAGTTATATGCTGCTCCCGTAGGAGGGGGCTTTCTTACCCGAAAGGGTGGGTAGCAGGCAGATTTTCTGGATCCACACCTTGGTCAGCGAGGTGAAGCCGGTGATAATGCACTTGAATAGGCTTTCCTAGGGCAGAATCAACTTGGTCCTTAACTAGCTGTATTATTCTTTTTATGGCCCAAGGTGCAAAAGATATTATAAGGAGTATGGTTATCAAGGAGAATTCCGTTGAGCCCCCAGGAGGTACCTCCTTGGGTTTCTCGCTCACGTTTGGGGTTTTCAATTCCCTCCCTAAGTTTGGTCATGGAATCTTTAACTATGCCAGAATGGTCAGCGTAAAAGCAACATTCTTCACCTAGTGCAGCACAAAGCCCTCCCTGCTTAAGGAAAAGCAGATCCAAACCTCTCCTGTTTTGGAGAACAACCTCCGATAGGGACGTAAGGGATTTTTCAAGATGGGTGATGGAGGTTTCAATGCGGGCTAAATCTTCATCTACAGCAGCTCTCAGGCTGGAGAAGCCTTGGTTGTGGAGGATAATAGAGGCGGCTCTGGTGCTTAGGCCAGCAATACCTGTAAGTTGGGCCTTTTTTGGTTGCCGGCTGCACGTAGGTTGGGCGTGTTCTGGGCAGGCTACAGCAAAGTTGGCGACGTGCTGGAAGAGAAAAAAGGAGAGAAATTTTTTCTCAGGGAGGGGTTTGTTCCCTGGAAAGGTTATTGTTAAAGGGAAGGGGGGATTTGGGGGCTTGTTTTGACAGTGGAGGATTAACATGTCTAATTAGTCTTTCTGGAAGCCAGCAAGGACCCTCTTTTTCTTGGTCATATATGCAAGCAGAACCTCATGCCCAGATGATAACAGGGTCAGATCCATTCCATTTTGATGTTGAGGGGTCGCGCCACATATCGGTGGCTTCCTGCGTTTGTGTTTTGGGATGCCAGTGTCTATCAGCTGCAGAGTGTCGTTCATCATCCAGAGTTAGGAGGTTAAGAACAAAAAGAGCATGATGTAAAAGGTCTCGGGGACGTTGTTTTGTGAGGTTGAGAGTGCTTTCGGCTAGGCGACACAAAGCATTTTTTAGGGTGCGATGTGTTCATTCTACTATTCCCTGGCCCTGGGGGTTATATGGTATTCCCGTAATATGCTTAATTTGTAATTGCTGACAAAAGGTTTGAAAATTTTTGCCAGTATATCCAGGCCCATTGTCTGTTTTAATGAGTTTAGGCTGGCCTAAAATGGTGAAAATGCAGCAAGTGAGAAATAACATGTTTTGAAGCTTCTCCTGTTTGCAAACCAGCTTGAATAAATCCACTATATGTGTCAATGCAAACATGAATATATTTGAGTTGCCCAAAGCTGGCAAAGTGGGTGACATCCATTTGCCAGATTTCATTTGGGATAAGCCCTTTTGGGTTAACTCCCAAATGAGGGACTGGCAGTTGGGTTACACAGTTTTTGCAGGCTTTAACAATTTCCCTTGCTTCTTCCCTTGTAATATTGAATTTTAGGCGGAGGGTGTTTGCATTTAGGTGGTGTTGGGCATGGGCTTGGGAAGCTAAGGTTAGAGAATTAGAAAGATTGGGACATATTAATTGGGTGGCAGCATCTGCTAGAGCATTGCCTTCCACAAGGGGACCTGGTAGATTTTGGTGGGCACGGAGGTGCCCCACAGAAAAGGGGTGCTGCTGTTTGAGAATTAATTTTTGTAACTTTGAAAATAAGGGGACTGCATTGGTGGATGGTTTGATAAATGGAGTTGTTTCTAATAGCGGTACAGACTGAGCTATGTACGCGCTATCAGTGTATAAATTCAAAGGTTGGTTTTGAAGGTGGGAAAAACCTGCAGGACTGCATAGAGCTCGACAAGTTGAGCTGAGGTATAGGGAGAGTGCATGGAAAATGCTTGACCCTGGATGACGTATGCTGCGGTCCCATTTGCTGAACCATCAGTAAAGACTAAGGTAGCAGAGTCTATGGGTTTTGCTTTAGTGATTTTTGGGAAGGTGAATTGATGGATTTTGGCAAACTGAATTAATGGATCGTTTGGGTAATGATTATCAATATCACCTAGGAATGAAGAGCATGCGATAGCCCATTCGTCGTCGGTTTGAAAAAGCCAATGGATTTGATCTTGGGTGTACGGGAAGATAAGGAAATCAGGGTCTTTTCCAAACAATTGGCGACTAGTTTGTCGGCCTTTAGTTATGAGGGCAGCTATAAGAGAAATATACGGTGAGAACACCTTTGTTGGAGTAGCTGGGAGATGAACCCAGAGTAGTGGGTGGCCTCGCCCGTTTGGTTGTTTTAAATTGGATTGCCAGAATACGCCTGTAGGCAAGTGGGTTGTAGCAAGAATTATAAAAATTAAGGGTTGGTGGTAATTTATTTGATAGCAAGTTTGATTTTGGATAGCTTGGTTTACGATGGTAAGTGCCTGCATTGCCTCTGGAGTTACGCTTCAGGGAGAGGAGGGGTTTGCGTCTCCTTTTAAGATATTATTAAGTGGTAGAAGAGCTTCAGTGGGTAGCTTTAGGTAGGGGCAAAGCCATTGAATGTCCCCTAAAAGTTTTTGGAAGTCATTTAACGTTAGTAGATGGGAGGTTCGCAGTTGAATGCGGGGTGTTAAAACTTGCTGGTGCCAAAGCTCGAACCCTAGATAAGAAAAGGTGTCTGAAGTTTGTACTTTGTTAGGGGCTATTTGAAGACCTTTTGCTGTTAAATTTTTAAGAAGGTCTTGAAAACAAGAATGTAGGTTGGACATGTCCTGACTCGCTAACAGGATATCATCCATGTAATGGAGACTGTAGATCTGTGGCCATAGTTGTCTGACAGGGTTAACGGCATCAGCAACAAATTTTTGGCATAAAGTCGGACTATTGGCCATGCCCTGTGGCAAGACTTTCCATTGAAATCGGGGCATAGGGCCTTGAAAACTGATTTGAGGAACACTAAAGGCAAAATGTTGCCTGTCTTCCGGGTGAAGAGGTATGGAGAAAAAACAATCTTTTAAATCTATGACTATTTTATGAAAATTAATAGGGATAGCAACTGGTGAAGGGAGGCCAGGTTGCAGTGCTCCCATGGGCAACATTGCTTTGTTTACAGCTCGTAAATCTTGCAAAAGTCTCCATTTGCCTGATTTCTTTTTTATAACAAAAATAGGAGTGTTCCAAGGGGACTGAGTAGGTTCAATATGTCCAGCATTAAGTTGTTCCTGTACTAACTCTATAGCCACTAAGGTTTTTTCCTGAGTTAGGGGCCATTGATCAACCCATACTGGTTCTATGGATTTCCAAGAGATTTTTTCAGCATGGGGTACAGAGATGTCAATGGCCGTCAGGCTAAATTTTGGGAGAGCCCGAGTCCTGTTCTAGCTATATTAGGTGTTATAGAGATGGGCTGTCTTATTCCTTGATTAGCTTTGCCTAGGCCTTTGCCAGGGAGAAAATTCATTTTTAGCATTTGAGCAGTAACTGTATCACTAGGGCTGCACATAAAAACTTTCATTTGAGTTAAGATATCTCTGCCCCATAGATTAACGGGGAGATGGGGGATAACATATGGTATAACTGTACCAGTGTTTCCTTTCTCATCCTCCCATTTAAGGGTTTGTGAACTCTGTAGGGGATTTGTGGCTTCGCCTATTCCTTGTAAGTGGGTGGCAGCGGCCGTGAGAGGCCAGGATTTAGGCCAGTGATTTGAGGATATAATTGTGGTGTCAGCCCCTGTGTCTAAAATTCCTTCAAATGGTTTACCATTTAACTTTAATCGTAAGATGGGCTGATTATGGGATATTGGCTGTGCCCAAAAAATATCGGAAGATCCAGGGGCCTCTGTAGGGTGCTGGAGTTTTTTGAAGTTTGAGTTGATATGCTGAATGGGGAGTATTATAAGTTGGGCTATTCGAGTGCCAGAAGGAATAGAGATAATATTGTTTGAGGTGGCTGCAATTATTTTTATTTCACCTTTAAAGTCATTATCTAGCACACCTGGGATGATTTGGACTCCGCGCAGTGTGACACTAGCTCTTCCTAGAATAAGACCAAAGGTATTTGGGGGTAAAGGTCCATAGACTCCTGTTGATATGAGGAGAGGACTGGTTTCTGGGGTTAATATTGATTCGGAGGCAGTACAGAGGTCCATTCCTGCACTCCCTGCTGTTGCTCTCCATAAGTCTGCGACACGGCAGCATGGTTTATGGTGAGGAGAGCTGGTATTGTGACTGAGGATGGTCGAATGAACCGTACTGCCCCTGGGTTCATTCTGGTTGGGGCCTGGGGCTGGCCCCATTGGAAGTTTCCCTGGGGCTTAGGCTTAAGGGGTTGGCCATTTATGTCTGCTCGAGAATGGCATTCAGACGCCCAATGGAACCCCTTTTTACAGCGGGGACAAATAGAAGGCGGCAATGGGGGTTTATTAGTAATGTGTAAAGAGGAACTGGTTTGTGGCATGGGGCAATTTTTTGAAAAATGGCCAGGTTGTTTACAGTTATAGCACGTTGGAGGCTTTGCTTGTGCCGTAAAATTTTTATGCTGCATTGCAAAATTTTGAAGGGCAGCACCAATTGCTATTCCAAGAGTTTGAGTGGGCCTGATGCCAGAACAGAGCTTTATGTAATTATTAAGATTGGTATTACGAAAGGGGTGGATTGCTGCTTGGCAGGCAGCGTTAGCATTTTCATAGGTCAGGTGTTTAATGAAATCACTCTCGCTTTCGCTGGCCCCAAATAGACGCTCAGCCATGTTTTGTAGGCGGCTGAGGAAATCGGTATATGGTTCATCGGGTCCCTGTCTTAATTTAGCAAGAGAGGCAGTGGCGGCACCCTTTTGCGGAAGTTTTTTCCATGCTCTAAGTGCGGCCATTTGTATTTGTGCTAAGAGACCTGGGGGGAATTGAGCCTGCTTATTATTCTGATGGTAGGGGCTTTGACCTAAAAATTTGTTTAATGTCCAGGTTTTAGAGGTGGCTTTACGGGCATTACGGGTGGCATACTTTTGACAATACTCTTCATAATCAGATTTCCACAACAGGAAATCGCCGCCGGACAGGGCAGCTCTGGCTAATTGGGACCAATCGTTAGGAGTGAGTTCTTTTTCACTGAGACTCTAATAGGGTGAGCGTGAAGGGGGCGGTAGCGCCATAATCACTCACTGCCTTTTTAAATTTTTCTAAATATTTTAAACTGAGTTTTTTATATTTAACTGTTGAGGTAGTACTAGCTTCTTCCTGCTCTTCTTCGTTAGAACTAGGGGGATTTGATTGATCCTCTTCCTCACTTTCGCTACTAGAATCGCCATTTTGGGAGCTGGCAGCGCCATTTTGAGGGTCTTGGGTCTGACTACGCGTAACCGGAAAAGCCGAGACTTTGCAATGGGGACGTGATGAGGGGGCGTTTTCTGGGAGCGCAAGGGCTGCAATGCTTTGAGTTGCCAACCGGAGGTCGGTGAGTAAATTGGCAGCTCGCAGCCACTCCTGATTAAAGGCTTCTTTAAAGTTATCAGCGTGTAGCCGGAGGTTTTCTGTGGCCTCTTCCAAAGCGCGAAACTGAGGTAAGGACGTGACTGGATAAAAATGAGAATATGGTTTGGGAAAATTGGGTGCGTAAGGGGGTGGCTGAAACGGAGGAAGGGAGTTGATTTCCAAAGAGGGAGAGATTTTAGCTTCTGGTTCCTCCAAAGAGGGAGAAATTTTAGCCTCTGGTTCGATACTGTGCTGGTTGACTGGTTGGGGTATTTGGCCTATCCCTGTTGGGGTTTTTGTTTAGGGGATCCTCAGGTATGTTAATAATTACTGAGCTGCATGTTGAAGCGGGGCGAGAGTGCTCTCTTAAAGCTTCCTCTCCTTTTTTGCAGAGGTTTTGAATGTCTGGAGCTAAAGAATGGACTCTTAGGATTTCATTAATTAGATTCCAATAAGAAAAGGCAGTAACCGGGACCTTTTCAGGACCAAAGGTCCGGGAATAATCTTTTAAACAGTCGCCGACTCTTAGCCAGCATTGGTGGTCTATAGTACCTTCTTGAGGGAACCAAGGGCAGGATTTTAACAAAAAATCAAAAAAGCGCGTGAGATCTTTTTTCTTAACTCTAGTTCCTCGTGCCTTGAGCGATTGTTTGACCTGACTAATATATAATTCATGTTGGGAGATTGCTTGTCCCATGTTGGGGATGGGGGCTTACCTTTTGTTGCTTTCTTTTCTTCTTTCCGTTTCTTCCTTTCGCCGGCACTGATCGACCAGTGAACGGATCTGTCTCACGAGCGCGCTTCCTCGCGGCGATCCCGGGTGCGGTGAGTGTGAGAGCTCTCTCCTTGAGTGCGGCGTTCCGTCTCTCACAGAATTCAGGGCCCCACGATGGGCGCCAGTTTGTCCCGGCCCGCGGGACGTTCAACGGAGGCTCCGAGTCCTGTGAGGGAGGAATGGTATGGGTCAAGAGACGCGAAGAACGACAGCAAGACAGGTTGCTGATCAAGCTGCAAAACTTTATTGAAGAGGCAGAGCATATATACTCTAGGAGAAGGGGAAGTGGCTAGCAAGGGCTCGTGGCGGTCTAGGATTGGTGGCTGCTGTTGCTAGGGCAGATGGCAGATGTAGGGTTAGCATTTTTGGTGCGAACTAGCACTTTTTGGCGCGAACTACTTCCGTAAAGAAGGCTGAGGGTAACTTAAGCTATTGTTGTATCAGCCCTGACGGCCATGTTGCACATCTCCGGCATAGCTGAAGGTGGACTTCATGCATGCTACCTTAATCGCCCTCTACAGATATTTAGAGTAAGAGCAATATATAACTGACCAGAAAAAAACAATATAAGATATGAATCTAGACCGGTTGTCGGTGCTTCTTCTTTCTTTCCTCATTTCTATCATCATCTTTGATATTTAGGATTTGTTTCTGACAAAGGGTATTAATGGTGTTGCTGGTTGGGTATGGATTATCCCTAAAAGATACAGTACCAGACACCAAATTTAATTCCCTACGGTGGGTATACTGCTGTGAATACATAAGAGAATGTGTTTCATGTTAAATGAATTGCAAGAAGCAAAGAAACAGATTGACACATTTTGTTTATACATTATCCTCAACGGTTTAGAAAAAAGCTTTTGTCACAACAGAAAATAAAGCAAATGTCAATAAGGTGTAAAAATAGAATAAATACATTTCACAGGTAGTGGTTGCCCTCTGGTTGAAGGAAGCAAGTCAGAGCGGGCTGAATTGACAAGGAACGCCTTTTTGGAGGGTTTCGGGAGAAAGGGTAGGATCATCGCCACCTGAAATGACTCTCTTTAGCATCAGCACATTTGGGATCAGGGAGGATAGGGAGGTCGTCCTTGAATTTCCATTGTTACGAAATTTCAATTCGAGGCTGAACACTCACAGTGTCCTATCAGGGTATTGTGACCCGCAAAGTCAGCACCATGTTTCAAGGGGCTGAAGGGCGGGTTTTCACAGTTTCCAGGGGATTGCTTGGAGTGTCAGGATGGGGGAGTCTGGGAGCCCGGGCAGAGAATCCAGGAGGGCTATGGGAATTGTTGGTCCGAGGTTAAAAGACTATTCAGTTGATTCCCTCATCCCTGCCTTCTGAACGTCCCCTCTCCTCTCCCAAATTAAGCCTTCAAGATACTGAAAGGTAACACCAAACAATCATCACCATTTCGGTCCTGAATCCATGGACTGCATTGAAAGTGTCTCAGTATTTCTGCCATTACACAGATCCTGGGCAGGCACAAATTACAGCAAGAAATCAAGGCGATCACACAACAGGGGAAAGAAACCTCCTATAAAGTAGAACTTGTTGACTGGTCTGACTCATCCCAGGTGCCCAGAGCTTGCTTGATATCATGCAGTTTCTTGGAATGTGCATGCCCGAGCCTCATCACAGTCCTGGTAATTCTGGGAACCAGGGAAGCTAAGCGCCCATCCTCATATCTATAGAATGCTTCTGTGACAATCAGAAGAAACTTGGGGCAAAACAGGGCCAGGGGTATTTCTCTTAAAGCCCCAAGCAGCCCAACAAACCAGGAAGCCGCCTGGAACTTTGGGAGAGCCAAATCCTCACCAAACCTCATGGGGGTACCTAATACTGTGGGCTGAAAAAGCCTGTCTACACAGCTACTTCGGATGACAGGGCCACAATTCCTCCCCAACATTCCTACCCACGTTGGGTGCCCTTTAACTTTTCAGCCCCAGGAAAGAGACACTGTGTTTGAGGCCTGTCTCTTAGCTACCCAGTGCTCATTGTGAGTTATGTGGGGGGAGGGGCGGGTCTTGGGTGAATGCGCATTTCAAGGAAGCACCTGAAATCTAGGCTGCTTTGTGAACCTGGTCTGCCTTTGTTTTCTTCCCAGTTTCAGTGGAATTGAAATTTACTTCAGGAGGTTTCTTTGCCCTGGTTTTTCCCAATGTTTATTTGAAAGCTAAAGGGTAAGGAAATCTTATTTGGAGTGACGGAAATTATGTTCACCTGTTGGTGTTGACGGTAGCAGATTGCGCACATCGCGTTCAGCTGAGAAATCCCTCTGATAGTGCAAAACTTGGAAAAGAAGCAGTGTATATACATGTACCTAAAGGAAACGAGAGGAAGATAAGTAACATAGGAGTCTGCACCAAAAGACATGACTGGTATGTAACTCTATGACCCGAATTAACACTAAAGTTTGGAATACGAGAAATGTTTTTCATCATATGTCCTGAAGATACCACATTAATGCAAGCCAGGACCAGTATGCTGAAGGAAAGTAGTTACTTGAGGTAACATGATTCCTACAACTTTTGCTTCTCTCAATCGGAAATCTCCCTGAGGTTGTTTTTTCTTGGTGTGTGTGTGTTGGCTTTCCATTTAGCTTAACTTAAACATCAGTTAAAATGGCATAGAATTTAGAAAACACATCAACATTAATAAATAATCAAATGAAGGATTAATACTTTTATGCCACCTGTCCTAAAATCCGCAAATTCTAAACTACCAAGAGGGATCACTGAGTGAAGGCAAAATTAGGAACATTCTATCCAGTGGTTACACCCCTGACTTCAAATAAGACAAGTTTAAGGAAAATATATCTGCTTATTTAAATATAGATATTTAGAATAAGAGCAATACATAACTGACCAGAAAAAAGAATATAAGATATGAATCTAGACCGCTTGTCAGTGTTTCTTCTTTCTTTCTTCCTTTCTATCATCATCTTTGATATTTAGGATTTGTTTGTGACAAAGGGTATTAGTGGTGTTGCTGGTTGGGTATGGATTATCCCTAAAAGATACAGTACCGGACACCAAATATAATTCCCTACGGTGGGTATACTGCTGTGAATACATAAGAGAATGTGTTTCAGGTTAAGAGAAATGCAAGAAGCAAAGAAACAGATCGACACATTTTGTTTATGCATTATCTTCAACGGTTTAGAAAAAAGCTTTTGTCACAACAGAAATTAAAGCAAATGTCAATAAGGTGTAAAAATAGAATAAATACATTTCACAGGTAGTGGTTGCCCTCTGGTTGAAGGAAGCAAGTCAGAGCGGGCTGAATAGACAAGGAACGCCTTTTTGGAGGGTTTCGGGAGAAAGGGTAGGATCATCGCCACCTGAAATGACTCTCTTTAGCATCAGCACATTTGGGATCAGGGAGGATAGGGAGGTCGTCCTTGAATTTCCATTGTTACGAAATTTCAATTCGAGGCTGAACACTCACAGTGTCCTATCAGGGTATTGTGACCCGCAAAGTCAGCACCATGTTTCAAGGGGCTGAAGGGCGGGTTTTCACAGTTTCCAGGGGATTGCTTGGAGTGTCAGGATGGGGGAGTCTGGGAGCCCGGGCAGAGAATCCAGGAGGGCTATGGGAATTGTTGGTCCGAGGTTAAAAGACTATTCAGTTGATTCCCTCATCCCTGCCTTCTGAACGTCCCCTCTCCTCTCCCAAATTAAGCCTTCAAGATACTGAAAGGTAACACCAAACAATCATCACCATTTCGGTCCTGAATCCATGGACTGCATTGAAAGTGTCTCAGTATTTCTGCCATTACACAGATCCTGGGCAGGCACAAATTACAGCAAGAAATCAAGGCGATCACACAACATGGGAAAGAAACCTCCTATAAAGTAGAACTTGTTGACTGGTCTGACTCATCCCAGGTGCCCAGAGCTTGCTTGATATCGTGCGGTTTCTTGGAATGTGCATGCCAGAGCCTCATCACGGTCCTGGTAATTCTGGGAACCAGGGAATCTAAGCGCCCATCCTCAAATCTACAGAATGCTTCTGCGACAATCAGAAGAAACTTGGGGCAAAACAGGGCCAGGGGTATTTCTCTTAAAGCCCCAAGCAGCCCAACAAACCAGGAAGCCGCCTGGAACTTTTGGGAGAGCCAAATCCTCACCAAACCTCATGGGGGTACCTAATACTGTGGGCTGAAAAAGCCTGTCTACACAGCTACTTCGGATGACAGGGCCACAATTCCTCCCCAACATTCCTACCCACGTTGGGTGCCCTTTAACTTTTCAGCCCCAGGAAAGAGACACTGTGTTTGAGGCCTGTCTCTTAGCTACCCAGTGCTCATTGTGAGTTATGTGGGGGGAGGGGCGGGTCTTGGGTGAATGCGCATTTCAAGGAAGCACCTGAAATCTAGGCTGCTTTGTGAACCTGGTCTGCCTTTGTTTTCTTCCCAGTTTCAGTGGAATTGAAATTTACTTCAGGAGGTTTCTTTGCCCTGGTTTTCCCAATGTTTATTTGAAAGCTAAAGGGTAAGGAAATCTTATTTGGAGTGACGGAAATTATGTTCACCTGTTGGTGTTGACGGTAGCAGATTGCGCACATCGCGTTCAGCTGAGAAATCCCTCTGATAGTGCAAAACTTGGAAAAGCAGCAGTGTATATACATGTACCTAAAGGAAACGAGAGGAAGATAAGTAAAATAGGAGTCTGCACCAAAAGACATGACTGGTATGGAACTCTATGACCCGAATTAACACTAAAGTTTGGAATACGAGAAATGTTTTTCATCATATGTCCTGAAGATACCACATTAATGCAAGCCAGGATCAGTATGCTGAAGGAAAGTAGTTACTTGAGGTAATATGATTTCTTCAACTTTTGCTTCTCTCCATCGTAAATCACTCTTAGGGGATTGTTTCTTCGTGTGTGTGTGTTGGCTTTCCATTGAGCTTAACTTAAATATAAGATAAACTGACATAGAAAGTAGAAACAACATCAACATTAATAAATAATCACATGATGGATGAATAATTTTATGCCATCTTTCCTAAAATCCGCAAACTCTAAATTACCAAGTGGGAACTCTGAATGAATGCAAATTTAGGAACACTCTATCAAATAGTTACACCCCTGTCTTCAAATATGACAAGCTTAAGGAAAACATATCTACTTCTTGAAATGTAGATATTTAGAATGACATCAATTTTCCCGGCCCGCGGGACGATCAACGGAAGCTCCAAGTCCTGTGAAGGAAGAATGGTATGGGACAAGAGACACGAGGAATGACAGCAAGACAGGTTTCTGATCCAGCTGCAAAATTTTATTGAGGAGGCTGAGCATATATACTCTAGGGTAGGATGGGGGTGGCTAGTAAGGATGGGTGGCGATCTAGGATTGGCTGCTGCTGTTGCTAGGGTGGAAGGCAGATGTATGGTTAGTGCTTTTGGCGTGAACTGCTTCCATAAAGAAGGCGGAGGGCAACCCAAGCTGTTGTTGCATCAGCCCTGGCGGCCATGTTTCCAGCATTGCTGAAAAGTGGACTTCATGCATGCTACCTTAATCGCCCACAACAGTTTACTGTATTAAAATAATTTAAATGGGCTTTATTTTTCTACATCATGAATTTACATAAACATTTGCACTTATATATAATATCAATATAAATTACTGTAATAAGATTGAATTTTCCTCTGAAATTTATGTTGCCTAGAATATGTATGTATTGCCATTACTCTTTGCCTTTTTAAAGTCTTTTAAAATCATTTATTTTTTAACTTATCCCTTAAATAGTGCATACATTGTGTCTTTCCTTATATTTGTAAACTCTATATGTTTGGATGATTTTTATGTATTGTGATGGCCTTCCTTTCATTTATGTACATTTCTGTGACTAATAAAATATATACTGTTGGTTTTTGTTGGCAAAGATGGTCAACAGATTTTCTAATTTTTCAGACAGTAGTGAGTTGAAAAATTGCCTATGTTTTACTTAAATGCATCCTACCCTGTCCTCTCATAATATATTCAAGAAAGCATTTATGCTGTTGTTAAGTAAATGTCTCATAACCTTTGAGGAGTATAATAACACTAGGGTATTTACATTGTCCATCTATTTTCTCTATGTCTATCAGTACATATATTTCATGAAAGATGTGATCTGAAGTATTTCTAAGACAAAATCTTTTTGTTCCTGGTGGTATGTCAACATTATATGTACTGAGAGGTGGAGAAAGATGGCAGCATACAGGGATGTGGAATTTAGTTACTCCACTAGAGCAGCTAGGAAATAACCAGGAACAGTCTGGAATAACTCTTTGGGGTACACTGATGATGAGAGAGACATTGTATACAAGTCTGGAATGGAATAGCTGAGATCATGGCATAGAAATGAAAGTAAAGCCTTCAAACTTTGGAGACTGGTGCCTTTCCCCCTCTAGTACAGGAGGCTGGTTTGGGGTCACTTCTCTGTGGAAAAAAGGAGCAGTCTCTATGATGAACAAGCTCAATCAAGCTCCAGTTGTGGTTTTAATTAACAAATTTGTATTACTGAATATAAGCTATGGTCACAGATAAACCCAAAACAAGCAGAAAAGGAACCCTGAGGTCTCTCTTGGCCAAGAGGAGGTGGGGCTGATGGATAAATAAATAAATAAATAAATAAATAAATACATACATACATACATACATACATACATACATAAAGACAGAGACTTTTGGAGTCATCCAAGCTCAGAATACTGGGAAAGGGCTATATCCCCCAAAAGTTACACATAGAGCCAGATACCAACTCTGGATCTTGACTGGTGAAATTTGGGGGCTGGGAACTGGCTCCAAAAAGGGGATTTCTTTTTTTAAACTATTCTAAGTAACTCATTAGAGAAAGCCTCAGACATCTTTAATTTCCAGCTGTGACCCAGGCAATAGTGAACTTAAGATGGTCTGAGAGACAAAGTAAGGAGCCAAGTGAAGGAGATAATTCCTTAAAGGGTATATCATCCCCAAGAAAATAGGGATGGGGCCCAGCTCAATGGGTGACCCTCCTTCAGAAAATTCAGACCCCAGGGGCTGGAAAACAGAAACATTTTGAGCATTCCTCTGCCTCAGCCTCAGTCTCAACCACAACCCTAGCAGGGGCAGGGTCTGCTGAGAATTAAAGTCACCACCTCTTTACACCAGTGGGGAACTGTGGGATTGAAAGTGCCAATTACTGGGCAGGGTAGGAAAAGCACAGAATCTAGAGGCTTCACAGAAAAGACTGGTGTCCTGTAGGGTCTCAACATCAGGGAATCTTGGATTTGATTACACCCTCCTCCTGAGACCTGGACCTGTCTGTTCTGGGAAAATCTGACTGGGGTTGATCATATCTGGGTAGACCCTCCTCAAAAAAAAAAAAAAAAAAAAAAGAAAAAGAAAAATAAAAGGTTCCATATAGGCAGGGAAATAACTATAATAACAAAATCTGAAAAATTCTGATCAGTTAAACAGAGGCTATGCTAGAGGTCTAGAATAAGTTGAAGTTAATGTCAAAGAACAGATAGAAAACAAAGCAAACCAAAAAGAAAACTCTAGGTAATAGAGTGAAAACATCCTCTAGAATAAACTAATGAAGGAAACCAGATGCTGAGACACCAAAAAAGAAAAAACAAAATTACAAGTAACACCAGGAGAAGTGAAGATATTGTCCAGTTAAAGTAACAAAAAAGCACATCAAATAAGATACAGGAATTGAAACAAGTAATTAAAGATATTTTAAAAAAAATTTAAAATCAATTCAAAAATGAAATCAATGAGTCAAGGGAAGATAGTGCAAAAGAGATGAATGATATAAACAAGGAAGTGGGCAAACAAGAAAGGACTCAAATATTTGAAAAACAAATGGCAGAATTTATGTGAATGAAAGCCACAACAGAAGAGGTGAAAAACATAATGGAAACATACAATAGCAGATTTGAAGAGACAGAAGAAAGGATTGGTGAACTAGAGGGCAAAAACATCTGAAATCCTACAAACAAACAAACAAAAAAGATGGGGAAAAGAATGGAAAAATAAGAGCAGTGACTGCAGGGAATTGAGCAACATGAGGGGCATGAATATATGTGTCATGGGTCTCCCAGAAGGAGAAAGGGAAGGAAGTTTCAGAAAGAATAACAGAGTAAATAATCATGGAAAATTTCCCATCTCTTATGAAAGACATAAAATTACAGATCTAAGAAATTCTGCATACTCCAAATAGACATACTTCAAGACGCTAATCAGATGGTCAAATGTCAAAGACAAAGAGAGAATTCTGAAGGCAGCCAAATAAAAGTGATCCGTCACTCACAAGGGAAGGTCAATAAGACTGTGTGGATTTTTCAGCAGAAATCATGGAGGTGAGAAGGCAGTGTTATGATATATTTAAGATAGTATAAGAGAAAAACTAACAACCGGTAATTCTATATCTGACAAAACTGTCCTTCAGAAATGAGAGAGTTTAAAAAATTTTCAGACAGACATTAACCTAGTTTGTGAACAAGAAATACTAAAGAGTGCCCTTCAGGCAGATAGGAAAAGACAGGAGAGAGAGGTTCAGAGAAGAGTGTAGAAGTGAAGACAATCAGTAAGCAGAGGGAGTGAGGGAGAGAGAGAGAGAGAATGAGAATCACTAATATGAACTAACATTAATGAGTGAACTTGGACAGTTAAAGTTGAGAACACAAGTTATCAGAAGATAGAGGTTAGAGATTGGATATTTGATACTGAAGGAATAAAAATATTCAAATATTCAAGAGAATTTATTGTAAAGATGCAAAAATTGATAGCACAATGTTATGTTATGGTAGCACAATATTGTAAGTACACTGAACAAAGCTGGGTGTGAGTATGGTTGAAAACAGAAGGCTAGGGACATGTATGACACTAAAAGAAAGATAGATAATTACTGAGACTCTATATCTTAGCAAAGCCTATGTGGACAGTAGCGGTGATTAAATGTACCAGTATAAGAATGTTTTCTTACATGAAGGATAACAAGTGATTGTCAACATTGCAAGGTTTTGAAAATGGAATGGTATATGGAAAAATACACAGTGCAAATTAGAGTCTATAGTTAATATTAATATAGTCAGCATTACCCCATACAGCAACTGTTAAAAAAAAAGCTGAAAATGAAATCAGACTTCAATTAGATATATGAATGAAGCTGATCTGGTTAGGACTAAGGCAAATCAGACTAAAGGGTAAATGACAATATTGACTGTGTTTTAAAAATTCAAATCCTGTTTGAGACCAAAGGAAGAGATGTTTA
This sequence comes from Choloepus didactylus, assembly GCF_015220235.1. NCBI lineage: Eukaryota > Metazoa > Chordata > Mammalia > Pilosa > Megalonychidae > Choloepus > Choloepus didactylus. The sequence goes on along the minus strand of NC_051327.1, from coordinate 7,858,761 downwards.
TTTGATGCCAAAATTATATTTTCTGTATCACACTATCTAATTTAAATTGTATGGTCAATTTATTCAAATACCATATTAATATGTAACCTTGAATAGGGAGTGAGATCTAGTTGGTTTCTACAGTTAATGTGATGCCTGGATACATTCCAGAGTAATTTAGAAAGAAAATAAAAAGGTATTTGCAAAGCCCCCTTGAGGTACTGTGGAAAAATGTAGAAATATTAAAATTCCCCACCTGGGGAATGCTTAATATTCTCTTGAGCATTGGGTACTACCAATTTAATAAGTCAAGTCCTTAATCTTGGGGCTTGACCTTAGGGAAATTATTCCTGCAGGAGAAGCTTAGCCTACTTATAATTATGCCTAAGAATCACCCCCAGAGAACCCCTTTCGTTGCTTAGATTTGGCTCTCTCTCTGAGAAAACTCTGCAGATAAACTCACAGCCCTCACCCCATGTGGTACATAACTCCCAGGGGTATAAATCTCCCTGGCAACCTGGGACATGACATCTGGGGAGGAGCCTGCCCCTGGCATTGTGGGATTAAGAAAGCCTTCTTCAACACAGCATATGACTCCTAGGAATGAATCTTGACCTGGCATTGTGGGATTGAGAACATCTTCTTGACCAAAAGGGGATGCAAAATGAAATGAAATAAAGTTTCACAGGCTGAGAGATTTCAAATGGAGTTGAGAGTTCACTCTGGTGGACATTCTTATGCACTATATAGATTACCCTTTTTAGGATTTAATGTATTGAAATAGCTAGAAGTAAATACCTGAAGCTATCAAACTCCAACCCAGGAGGAGCCTTGACTCTTGAAGATGATTGTGTAACAATGTAGCTTACAATGGATGACATTGTGATTGGGAAAACCTCATGGATCACACTCTCTTTATCCGTGTATGGGTGGATGAGTAGAAAAATGGGGACAAAAATGAAATGAAAAATAGGATGGGATGGGGGGAGTGATTTGGGTGTTCTTTTTTAATTTTATTTTTTATTCCTATTCTTATTCTTTCTGGTGTAAGGAAAAATTGTTCAAAAATAGATTGGGGTGATGAATGCATAAATGTATGGTGGTAGTATGAACAGTTGATTGTACACCATGGATGATTGTATGGTATGTGAATATGTCTCAACAAAACTGAATTTAATTAAAAAAATAAAAAAAAGAGAAAACCTTCTTTTACCAAAATGGGGAAGAGAAATGAAACAAAATAAAGCTTCAGGGATGGAGAGATTTCGAATAGAGTTAAAAGGTCAATCTGGAAGTTACTCTTATACATTATATAGATATCATTATTTAGTGTTTAGTGCATTAGAATAGCTAAATGAAAAAACCCGCAACTGTTGAACTATAATCAAGTAGCCTTCATTCTTGAAGATGATTATATAACTATACAGCTTTTATGATGTGACTATGTAATTGTGAAAATCTTGCAACTGACACTCCTTTTATATAGTGTATGGACAGATGAGTAAGAAAATAAAGACAAAAATAAAATAATAGGGAGAAATAAAGAGTATGGGAGGTTTTGAGTGTTATTTTTTATTTTTATTTTTATTCTTTTTACTTTTTGGGTGTAATGAAAACGTTCTAAAGTTGATTGTGGTGATGAATGCACAATTATATGATGATACCTTGAGTGACTGATTGTACACTTTGGATGTTTATCTGGTACATGAATATCTCTCAATATAATTGCATCTTTATAAAATTCTATGTATTGCAAAGGTTGAATAACTTAAATAAATGATGAATAAAATAAGACTGGAATGGTGCATTACAAAAATGAACAACAGTTTTTGTTTGCAAATGATTGATGTTATACAATAACAGTAAAAATAGATTATACTTACTGAGCACCTACTGAGTGCCAGGCAATATTCAAATGGCCTTAGGTGTATAATTAGCTTAGTTTATCTTCACAAGACAACTCTCAGGTAGGTACTTGCAATACTAAAATTTAATCTCCAGTAATGGAAAACCATCCTCCTACTTGCTCAGGCAAATATTTAAGGCTCATCTTGGTGTTTTCTCTATGTGACACACCTTATATCAAGTCCATCAGCATATCATCTTGATTTTCTGTGCAGAAAACATTTGGAATTGGACTATTTCTCAACATCTCCTCTTCTACCATCCTGGCCAAAAGAACCATAACCACCAGTCTTTAATTTATTGCCACAGTTTTCTAGATTGTCTCCTTCTTTCTGCTTATATGCCATGAGTCTAATATTTGTAGAGTCCAGAGTGATACTGTTAAAACACAGGCTGTATCATATCAGTTTTCTTCACAAAACCTACAAGACTTCCCATCATATTAAGAGTAAAAATCAAAATGTTTAAAAGAGACTACATGTCCAACATGTTCTTGCCCCTATTTCTTATGTCTATGACTCATTATTTTTCATGTCTATCATGCTCATTGTGGAACAGCCACACTAACCTCCTCACCTTTCTCTGTACACATTAGTTATGATGCTGCCTGGAATATTTGAATATTTTCTTCTTTCTGAACTTCCCTTCCCCTTGATGAATTAATGGGTCCTTTCTCATTCTGTTCCTCTTAAGACCATCCCTTAAAACCTATTTATAAACCCACCTACCCCATCCCTCATCAATGCTTCATTTGTTTTACACAGAAGTTATCCCCATCTAATATTCTGTTCTTAAGCATTGTTTCCTCTCTTTTTTCTCCATTATGAAACTTATATAAACACAAGATTTTTGCAAATTATGTTCAAAGTTGTATCCCCAGCATCTGGAAGAGTGCCTCAATAAGTGTATTTGAATAACTGGATTTTACAGATGATGAAACTGGGGCACAGAAAGGTTTTACAACTGGTTCATGATCAAGAAGCAGGTTAAAGGACAAGCTCAAATCTGAGCCCAGACTGACTTTAGAGCTCACACTCTTCATCACCACTTTATGATGTGACATTTTTTCCTACAAAATTGTATCAGTCTTGTCAGAGTTGAAAACATATAACACAGTACTATATTTAAGTATATTAACAAATACAGGGATGAAATGGGTATGTTACTGGCAGACTTCACCAGACCTGCTAATAGAAAATGTAATTTTGGAGATAGCTGCTAAATGTTCTCAAACATTCATGTATACTCTTATTTATAGAAAGAAACAACTTTGTAGAGCAAAGAGTTATATATTAGAGAATGTGATTGGGCTGGGGAGAGATCCTATATTAGTCAGGTACAGGCTGGGTGGTATAAGAAAGACCTTCATAAAAGGATGGCCTGATGAGAGGGAAAATATCTTCCTTGGGTGTAACATTGCAGATTCCAGCTGACTAGGCTTTGTGGATTGTTCTTTTCCTTGAGGTTATTTTACATTGCTGCTCTACTATCTCCCAAGTTGTTGTCCATTTCTGCATGGGTGAAGAGGTTTCAAATTGCACTGTCTACATTCCACTCTGAGGGAAAAGTTAGATTTTCACATTTGGAAAACAGTTTCAGAATTTTTGTCACTTGGAAGTTTCAGAAATTTTGTCATTAGGAAAAATTCGATTTCTTTAATAGACATAGGACTAAACAAGTTAGGTATGTCTTCTCTTGTGAGTATTAAAGGTACTATATATTTCTGTTACATTATCAAATTTAACAACTGAAAGTTGTTTATAACATTTTTTTACTATCCTTTTAATATTTGTGACTATAATGATAACCCTACTTTAATCCCTTATGTTTGTAATTTTGGTTTCCTCTCTTTATAGTGGTTGCCATAGTAATTACTATATGCCTGGTTAATTTGTACTAGTCTACTTAAAATAATATACCACATAACTTAAAACATTAGAACTGTAAAATAGTAGAGATTCAATTCTTCTTTAGCATGTTGTTAATTTTTTCATAAGTTTAACTTTTAAATATGGATTAACCCCAAAATTCAACAACCTGATATTGTTTTAGGCAATTACTTTTAAATCCATTAAAAGTTTACACATAAAATATTTGATATATTTACCTTCAATTTTACATTTTCAGCATCATTTAATGTCTATGTTTGGACCCAATTCTACTTCTATTATCGTATTCCTGGCTGGATAATTTTTAAAGAACAAGTCTGCTGGGAAAAAATTATTTTTCTCTGTGTGTGTGTGTGTTTATATGTGTTAAATTTCTTAAAAGATATTTATGTTATCCTTATATTTGACAGTTGTTTTCAGAGAGTATTGAATTTTGAAATGTGTTTGTATTTTTCATATATACTTCATATATGTTTCTTAAATTTATCTCTCCCTTGTCTTCTGGCTTGTATCATTATCATGGCAAATCTCATAATAGTTATGTTTCTTCTTCTATATGGGACATGTATTTTCCTCTGATTGCCTTTGTAATTGTATACTTATCTTTGTTTCTCAGCATTAGTCTTAAGAATCTAGGTGTGTACTATGGTTTGTTGATTTCCTATTTGTATTTATGACTTCATGGGGTTCAGTGACATTTATGGCACTATGATTTGTTGTCTTTCCTTATTTTTGGAAAAATCTTGACCATTATCTCCTTAATATTTCTTCTGGTTCATCCCCTGTCTATTCTTTTTGTTGAACCATAACGACATGTATATTCAAATGTTTGATGTTGTCCAAATCTCTTGGATAACTTTTCCCACCATTTTTATTTAAATTTCTTTCTGTCTGGATATTCCTATGGGCTTATCTTCAAATTGAGTGGTTGTTTTCTCAGTTGCACTGATTCTACTGATGAATTTTTTGAAGGAATTCTTTGTTTCTGATATTGTATTTGTCTATGCATGCTTTATAAAATTGTATCTCTAACCATTCATTGGACACTACCTCATAGTATCTCTCCCTCTGGTAAAATGTCCATGTATCTGTGCATGTTGTTTATTCTCTCAATTAGATATGTTAAGCAATTGTCAATGCTCTTTAGTCAAAGAACACTAGGAATGCAGGTAGTTCAAGAAGTTGGCTCTATCACTCACTGCAGCGAGGAAGAATGCCCTCCAAGTGTAAATATGCTGTTTCTAAGTAATAGGGTGTTAGAAATAAACTATGATATGATTTAAGCTTTGTATGGACTATTAAGGGGAGTGTATAAGGAAGTCAAGATGTGTTATAGATTGGATCTTCTAAGAAAGCAGGAGCACTTCTATGATTAAGTATCTCAATAAAGCTTATCTATTGTTAGGGCAGACTGAAGTAGGAATAAAACTGTAGTTGGCAAAGTAAAACAGTCCCTCTTTTGGTAAGAGAAGAGGATGCTTTGTATTTTGTAATTTGCATGGTGTTCTTGCCTGCCCCTATCTATCTCTGAACACTTGGTAGAGTCTTGCAGAGAAGGCACTGAATTTGAAGGAAAATCCCTTGAATCTGAGTTAACTATTATTTTCCTAACTGATAGTACAGCCCACACTGGATTTATCAATTCTTTATAATGTAGCTGATTTATTTGTATGTGGTTGTATATGTCCACCTCTTTCTTCTGCCCCCTGACAAAGTTGAAACTGTTCATTTGTTACATCTCTTTGAGGGTTTTGGGCTCACTCAGAAGTCAAATTTCTGAGATGTTTGCAACCTCAACTCTGGTGGCCTCATGAAAAGCTATATTTTATATTATCTGATTCTTAAAAATTGTTAGAGCCAGAGCAATTTTTTTTTTTTTTTACAGATTTTTACATCCACAGTAGAAGTGGGAGTTCAATATTCCCTTTTCAATTTTATCCAGTGTGTTTGTTTCCAATATTTCCTTTCTGGATAACTCCATACTTTATAATATCTTTCAAGGTTTCTGGTTCTGCACCTTGAAAATGTAGTGGAACATGTCAATTGGAATCACTATAGGTATAATTGATCTCATTTTTTTTGCTTTTCCAAATGTTTTTCTTCTTCATCATCCTATTACTCTTTTCCTTCTTCTTATTTTCTTCCTCTCCTTCTCTGCCTCCTATTCTTCTCCTTCCTCCTCCTCCTCCATCTTTTTTCTATGTCTACTTCTACTTCTATCATCTTCTTTTTATTGATCACCCTGGATAAAACCCTGAAAATTCTACATGTATGAATCATGTGCAAGATTTGTCAAATCCAGTGAAACCTATTCTTCCCTACTTCTTAAAATCATTCCTTTTTTTCTCTTTTTGCTACCATTGACTTAAAGAAGACCATTATTTCATCAGGGATGGAGAGGAGGCCTAATAATCAGTGGATAAAGGCACAAGATAATTTTTTTCTTTCATTCTATGTATTAAAGTGCTGTAATGTGGGTGCTGTGTTCAAAAAACTTAGATTTGAATATTGATATCATTCATATGAGCTATGTGGTTTTCAGGAAGTTATTTAAAGTGTTTATGCTTCTGTCTTCATGTATTATCAATGGTGGTCAGTAAGAATAGACCCCCTTCTTGGAGTTGCTATGAAGATACAATGAATGAGTATATGTAAAGCATTTATATTTTGTCCAAGAACTAATAAGCTGCATGCAAGTTCTAACTATTGCTATTAACTATTACTTATTTCTGACTTACCATTCATTAAACATGTACATATTTTCTGAGTAAACTACATGTTCTTTGAAGTTCATTATGCCCTGGAGACACAAATGTGTGGACAGAAAAATTCTGCCTTTAAGCAAGTTACAGTGTCAGTGCAGTGGTAGATCTAGATAGTAATCAGACTTTCATATCAACAAATTAAATAAATGATGATTGTGTTAAGTGATTTAAAAGAGAGGTCCAATGTAAACAATGGAAGTCAAAGAATTTTTTCTTGTTGGAATAATTGAGCTGATATAAGAAATGTGAAAAGTTATTAACTTCAGAGCTTAATATGCCATTTTACCAAATTGACCTCATGAAAAGAACATCATGGAAACTGTTTATTCTCACCATTTAGTCTCCACTTTCATAGGAGAAAAACAGGATAGAGCAATTTTCAGGCAGATTAAGTTGATATCAATTTTCCTAAATTCTGGATGGAATTACTGATCAGATATTGATAGGTATAATTGAGTGCTTCCTTATTCCTTGTGCTAATCTCTTTTTCTCCCATAGAAGAAATGTTTTTTGTTAATTTGAAGGAGCAACCAAACTGACATAGCAGGGTACAACCATGACTAAAATTTTGACTTAATATTTTGCAAAACCTGATTTGAATGGAAGAAGCCAAAAAATAATCCTGGAATACTGCAAAATATTTTAATTTTTGAAAGAGATGGATATTTAGATTTATTTTTTTGAAGTAGTTTATTCCTTTATTACAGAAAAATCACCTCAACAGAACATAATAAAGTTTTAAGATGCTGTGGTTTCAAATAACATCATTTCTTCATAAGAAATCATGACATCCACATTATACTCAGTGTTCTGTGTCCAAGCTCTTTAAAGAAGAATTTTGAATAGATTTAAAACACACTCTGCTATCAAAATGTGTTTGTTCCAATGGTATATATGAGTTTACATAACTCATATGAGTTTGCATAACTGATTCAAAACTGATGTCCAGAAAATTATGGATTGGATCTCAAATTCAGACTTAATAATTAACTATTTAATTACCTTGTTTTCATGGGCTTCTTATGGTGTACTCACAGGACAATCACCCCTGCTTGTAAAAAAGAAATTTATTGAAGGAAAAGTAAATATCCACTCCTTATATCCCTTCAATTAAACAAGTCTTAGAACAAAAATAACAAAGCAGAATAAATAGAGAAGAAGAGGGGTATGTTTAGGTAATGGGAGATCATATCTCAGGGCTTTGCTCATTGGGGTTAAATTTTAAGGAATGATGGCAAATCAAAGTCCTTTCTTAAAGATAGAGGATAAAGGGAAAGCTAGGAAATGAGCAAGAGTCTAAATCAGGGGACCCCCAAAGGTAGCCCTGTCAGCTTTTCAGATCTTTTCAGTCTTTCAGATCTTCAGACCATCTATATATTGAAGCCAATAATAAGATTTTCCTTGATATGTATTTTATTTTCCTTGAGTCTTAATTATACACTCAGTATATATTTCTGTATCATCTCAATTTACCTTTTGAACATTTGGAATGGATCTAATAAATTTCTATAATTGCACAGTAGGAAAGAAACAGTGGTATAAATATTTATTATGTTGAGCCAAATAGTGCAAAATGTATGTCCAGAGGCTGGGATGGATCTGAGAGTGTAAGGGCACATGGAGCAAGTGAGGTAACATTAGTGAGCCTTTCACAGGGATTCCAGAATGGGAAATTAACTTCATAATGGGTTTGGAGGATTTACTATAAACCATGTGAGGTTATATCAAGCTGTCATCTCCTTAGGACATCTGCAATTTTATTAAGTGAAAGGCAAATTACATAAAGACTAGCAATATTATTATAAGTTAATCAGTGAATATTTACCATAGATCTATTTGAACATAATCATATGTACATAGATAACACAATTTATATATGTAAAATACTGCATTAAAGGACTAATAATACTTTCTTTGGAAATATTCTAAGATATGCTAATATTTTATTCCCCAGCTTCTCACCACAGACATCTGGTTTGATATCTAACGTTCTTTAAGTTTCATTCAATGCCAAAATTGTGCTTTGTTTATGAACAAATTTTCTTTAAACAATTTTTCATTGCCTCTTTAACAAGTTTGTTCCTTAAACTGTAGATGATGGGATTCAGCATGAGAATCACAAGTGAAAAATATAGACATATCATACCATGGTCCAAAGCATAGCTGGAAATTGGCCTCACATACATGAAGTAAATTATCCCATAATAAATTGATAAACCAATTAGATGACAGCCACAAGTGTAGAAGACTCTTTGCCTTCCTTCAGCAGAACATATCTTCAAAGCAGCCAGCAGAATTAAACCATAGGAGATCAAGACAATTAGTCATAGTGGTCATCTCAGCAAAGCCCATAAAGTAGAAATTCAGACCTGGTTAATGTGTCAGAACAAGAAATACTAAGGAGTGAAGGGATATCACAAAGACTTGTCTAATTATATTGATGCATGGAAGTTTAGGCTACAAGTGGCCACTATGTTTAAAGTAGCATCTGAAACCCAACCAACATGTGAAGCATCAAGAATGGTAGGTAGATTGGGGAGGCATGTTAACTAAATACGGAAGTGGGTTGTAGATTGCTCCATAGTGACCATAAGCCATTACAGTCAAGAATAAATACTGTGTAAACAAAAAGGTAACAAATATAAACAACTGTGTTACACATGTGTACCATTTTGGATATATTATGTCCCCCAAGAAAAAGCAATGATCTTTTAATCCAATCTCGTGGGATATTGAGATTAGTTTGTTTCTATGATATGACCCACCCAGCTGTGAGTGACACCTTTCATTAGGGTGTGACCTCTAATTGAATATTTCCAGGAAGTGTGGCCCTGCCTATTCAGCATGGACCTTAATTAGTTCACTGGAGTCTTATAAAAGTTCACAAATAGAAGGACTTCATTGCTGCAGCTGAGACAGATATTTAAGAGACAGCCATCGAAAGCAGACTTTTGCTGACACTTTGCCCCAGAGAAGCTAAGAGAGGACAAATGCCCAAGAGCATTGGGAGAATGCCATTTTGAAATGCAATCTAGGAGCAAACACATGCTAGCCACCATGTGCCTACCCAGCTAACAGAGGTTTTCCAGATGCTAATGACCTTTCTCCAGCGAAGTTACCCTATTGTTGATGCCTTACCTTGGACACTTTATGGCCTTAAGACTGTAACTTTGTAACCAAATAAACCCCCTTTTCTGGTATTTTGCAAAATAGAAGCATTAGCAGACTTGAACAACATGCCAGACATAAAATGGTTTTATTCTCTGCCGGGAGATTGACAGACATTTTAGGGGTGACAAAAGAAGAGTAGGCATCCAAGATAACAATACACTCAAAGAATAGAATATGGGATTGGGTGCTGGAAATCCCCAATGACAAATACCACCAGTCCCACATTTCCCACAAGAGTTAAGAGATAAATTGTTCAAAATAATAAAAATTGGAAGACTTGCAGCTCAAAATCATCCATGAAGCTCAACAACATAAACATGTTGACTTCATTCACATTCTTCATTGAAATCCTGTATATATCCAAATCGGATGGCAACTCTGATATTTCAGTGTGTATTTATAGGTCCTTGAGGCAATATCTTGTGAAATTTTACATTATCTTAAAATTTACAAACACAAATGAATATTGGAATTTTT